>NC_143052.1:227837803-227989318 GCF_052426305.1 Pelodiscus sinensis
TTTATTAGGGTATTAGAGCATAAGCTTTTGTGAGCTACAACTCACTTGTTTAGATGCTGAAGAGAAAAAGAAAGAAAGACAAACAAAGATACGGAGATGGGACTGTGACATCAGTGCTAATTACATCAGAATGGAGGCATTCTAATGCTCTAATAAATTTATTAGTCTTGAACATGTCACCGAACTCCTTGTTGTTTTTGCTGAAACAGACTAACATAGCTACCTCTCTGAAAGCTATAGAATAGTATCACCCTCTTGATATTTTGGTCAAGGCTCAAAGCTAAGGCTATGATTTAGTCACAGATATTTTTTGTGAAAGTGATGGACAGTTCATAGGCAATAAACAAAAATTAATGCCCCATGATCTGTCTGTGATTTATACTAACCTGTGATTCAGTCTTGGTGGGTGCTGGGGAACATGAGGGGAGCTGTTTCAGAGGGCAGGAGGGGTATTTAGGGAGACAATGCAGGGGAAAATCTGAGGTCTGTGCTATCAGCTGTCAAGGGCTGTAGATCATGGTCACTCTAGCTGGCCTTCCTGAGCAGGAGCAGTGGCTGGTATGGCTGTCCCAGCTCTTTGAGCAGCCCCGGGGTCAGCCACACTGGCCCCTGCACAAGTCATAGCAAGACACCAAATCCGTGACTTCTATGACCTTAGTGACAGATATGGAGCCTTATTTATAGGTGGAAACATTAGGCACCAGGGAATTTGGGCCTCTAAAAAATTAGGCAGTAGCTAAGCATGTTTAACTTAGTTGCCTAACGTGGCAACTATGCACCCAATTCCCTTTGTTGATCTATCCTTTTGGAATCAACTCCCCTCCCAATCCTCCATCCTCTTCACTGTATGGGTTCTGAAAATGACTCCTTTTAGAATCTGCAAAGAAGCACAGGCTGTAGTTTGAGAACTTCTGTGTTATTGATTATTGATGCATAACAATACTGCACTGAACGCCTGCACATATACTTGAATAAAATGATGTTGCACCAAATACCTGTGTTGTTTCTTGAACATAACAATGGCATGACTAAAATACATTATTGTGTATTCCTGACATATATAATCACCTGTGTACTTACTTGTTGATAACCCTATCTTACCAGAATATTTACCACAGTTTGTTGAAAGTCCCATAAAAATGGGAAAAAGTAATTTAATTTGAAATTTTTCTTTTGAATATTTGTATGTCATTTTGGTGGGAAAAAATCCTACTTTCTCTTTTAAATTGTTTGTTTTGAAATGTCACATGAAAGCATGTATTTTCAATTAATGTTTTTGGTGAATAAATTTAACTGTGGCCAGAATCCCATTTTTCAGTGAAAAAAATATTCATGAAAAACAAAGTCAATCAGCTCTGCTACTGACCCATTAAAAACACAGCTGTTTCTTATCTATATCTTTATGGGAACGTAGAATTGGCCTTATTAAAAGGACACAACAGGCGTTATGTTCTGAAAAAAAATGTATCCAGTGCTGAATAACTTGAGGTACAAAACTTCTCACTATGGTTTTATAATTTTTTTCTTAGAACTTGGGTCTTGTTGCTTTGTCTTACAATTAGATGCTAAAACCATTTTCTGTTCATGCTACTGGATAATTTTCAGCATAGAACCAAAAATTTCACAGCCACACTTTAGCTATTGAGAATCAACAAACACCCAGGAACATGCTAGCTTAGTGTAGTGTGTGAAATTTATTCCACAAACATGTTAAGTGTGATATTCAAATGTGTGCAGGAATTTAAGGGAGCATCTTTTTTTCTTTTCTTTCTTTAAATGCAAGATGTACATAGCAGTGTTAAAGGGAAAAAATAGGGTATGAAAAAGAGAGAGACTGTTTTCAAAAAACAGTACCCTGCATATTCAACTAGTATTCTTGACCTTCTCTGTCTAATTTTCTCCTGACATGCTAAATCTTTGCTAGATGAAACGGTTGTTGGCAAGCATTTTAAGATATTGAAAGGCCAAACTGCCAAGAACAGGTTGGCTTAATTTCTTCATCATTCATTATTCAAACTGCCACTTGCAATATTTATATGGGTCATCCAGATTGTAGCACTTTGTTGCAGAAACTCATTAATGGTCATTATAGTTATAATCTCTACCCTCTAGGGAAGTCTAGCCGAGTGTGCATGAAGGACCTGACTTCAGAAATCAAGCAAGCTATTGATCTGGTTGATGGCTTTGTCACTTAATAGGAGGTGGCACAGAGGTCATGAGCCAGTGGTGTCAGAAACTCCAATGTGTAAGCAATGAGTTTCACCTACCTCCGAGAATAGTACAGGTAGTACCTCCAAAAACAGGTACTCTCTGGTCTGGCAACATCTATCGTCCGGCAGGACCATGGATGCTCTTGGTTCAGAGTGCCCCGGAGCCTAAGGGCAGGAAGGCCAGCCAGGGCTGGGGCAACAAGTTTGACAGCCCCGCTAGGGGCAGCACGAGACTGGGGCCAGAGCCCCATGGCAGCGTTCAGCAACCCGCAGCAGCACGGGGCCATGCAGGAGCCCCCCAGCAGCACAGGTTAGAACTGGGCTAGAGCCCCACGGCAGCCCTAGAGCCCTGTGGCAGCCCTCTGGAGTGCAGGGCTGGGACCAGAGCCCCGTGGCTGCCTCTGGATGTGTGGGGCTGGAGCCCTGTCACACAAGTTAGAACCTGTGCTGCCCAGGGAGCCAGCAGCAGCTGGGGAAGTAGCCCAGCCATGTTGGGTGTTGTCTTACTTCAGAGGCTGGGCCAGCCAGATTCTGCTCTCAGGTTCAGAGGATAACCAAGAAGACACAAATTGCTTAATGCAACTAAATGCAAGGTTTATTAGATATTACAGGTGATATAAAAATAAAAGGCAAGAGAAGGCTTACAACATCCCTTTGGCTTGCTGGGGACTCTGATTCAGCAAAGGATGGTCCTGGGCCAGGTCCGAAAGGCATCTCTGTTCAGTTCCAGGTGCTTCAAGAAGTCCAAAGGGCGTTGGCAACAGTAAACTATATATAGCCTGCACACAACATACTAGAAGCAACAACTAACTATGTGCAGAGGAAAAAAACAAAAACAAACACCTGCCTCTGTGAAAAGATTCTCACAGACAGGCTTCTTTACCCCAAAGCTTATCTAAACTATGCGGTGAGCTCAACCACACTGGGCATGGCCTATCTCTCTAACAAGCGAGTTAGCTGGGATTTTTTCTTGCTAACAGCAAGACAAAACCTGTTTTCTAGTTTGCAGACATGAGAACTGGGAAGATTCACTAACTCCTCAAAATAAAATGGTCATCTGCTCTTCCATCCACAATAGGTGTGGGGAGTGGAGAAGGGAGGCAGGGTGCCTGCTGGGCCAGCCTTGGGAGCTAGTGGCAGATGACCTCCCCTAGGCTGTGTCCAGACTCAGGGGGTTTTTCGGGAAAAGTAGCCTTTTTCCGAAAAAACTTCACCTGCGTCTAGACTGCAGCCGCGTTCTTTCGAAATTAAATCGAAAGAACGCGGCTTTTCTTTCGACGGCGGTAAACCTCATTTCAGGAGGAAGAACGCCTTCTTTCGAAAGTGCTTCTTTCGAAAGAAGGTGTTCTTGAATGTAAATAGGGCTTCTTCGAAAGAGAGCATCCAGACTCACTGGGTGCTTTCTTTTGAAAAAGCGGCTTGCTCTTTCGAAAGTTCCGCGTGCAGTCTAGACGCTCTCTTTCGAAAGAGGCTCTTTCGAAAGAGGCTTGCAGTCTAGACATAGCCCTAGTGTGGTGAATTCTCTCAATAGGGACTGGCCAGGTCCCGGAGGTGACCTTCCAGACCAAGGAAGTCCAACCTGTAGCAATATACAATACACACAAGTCATTAAACTTGTCGGCATATATGCACTCATGCCTCCTAATGCAAAATAGTAAAGGGGATGGATTTATTGGGGAAGAAGCCCCTCTCCCACAAAAAGGAAAGGAAATACTCCATAAAACACAGAACATCAATCCTGTCAACAGCTTCTATGTCCACCTCTGTCTGGCTACTGCCAAAGCATGACTTAAATACTCCTGCCAAAACATACATGCTTGAGCAGTTTTGAGAACTTCCTTATTCTGTAAGGCCAGTGCTGGCAGATGAGAGGGACTGGAAAAGTTAGAAGAGGCTTTCAATAACTTTCAGGAATTCAAACCCAGCGAGAGTAACCAGTTGAACGCTTCTTAGCATAGGCAGCAATCTTGTGTCACCCGAATTCCAGGGCATTAAGTCCAATGGAAGGTGAAATCCAACAACCAGGTTGCTCTCAGAGTTCTCTGAACCTGCCTACTTATGGCTCCAGGAACATCCCTTGAGGTACTCATAATAGCTGCCACTGTGCCTATGCGAATCTACCTAGACATTTCTGGAACTGAAGCATGCTAAAATAGATATTGCTGTCTCCTTTTGCAACAGGTTGCAAAAATAACTGTGTCTACTTTCAGGAAACAATGTGTGCTAGAGCTGGAGAATTGACTTCATAGACACAGACTGTGGAAGGGCTCGTGTAGGGGATACATGCCCACCTGCCCCAAGTCCATTTGGAAGAAATATGCCCTTGCTATTGTCATGGATTCACAGAATCTGATCTACACCATAGTCTGTAATGAACCAGTCCCTTTAAATGCCTGACTCCAAGAATATAAACAGTTCTGAAGGGGAAGGCCCAGGGCCTTCACACCTACAGACCTAGGCCTTGGTTGCAACTGACCCCTGCTTTCGGTGTATGGCTACTTAGCCACGCCAGATTCCTGGGAGAATCTTGTTCCTTCACCTTCAGGGCATAGTGCTCTCAGTCAGCATCTGCAAAAAAGGTAGCCTTTCAAAATAAGGTAAGTTTTCAGTCCTTTGGCCTACAGAATCTGAAAGATCTTAGATCAGCACAGAGAAGCAAAAGTTGAGCCAGAGTCCAGACTAGCCAATGACGGAGCTCTTTTGGGCCATGTTGCCATAGAAATCACCTCTTCTTCCTTTCTCTGTCTCTGCTCCTTTTCCTTAGAATACATCCATGTGGGAGGGTGGTAAAAATCAGGGTAGTTCAAGCTGGTTTGGTTGCTCTCTTATTGCTGCCTTTATATCACAATGTGGGAATGCTCCTCAAACTGCTTCCTTGCCACTCACAGATTTTGGCTACTCTGACAGATATTCTGCTCAACATTGCCTGTGTGGTAAGAGCAGAAGAACAAAGCATCAGTCAGAAAATGAGAAGAAGGTCTGGGGGCGGGGGCGTGGGGGAGAGGGGGGGTTGAAGAAATCACACTTGATTAGGGAATGAGAGGTTGAGAGGATTAGGAGATGGACAGAGAGATGGGACTGAGACAAGAAATGAATAAAATAAAAGGGACACAATAAAAGACACTGCATGAGAAGGGACATCACAGAGAAAAGGGTATGGGAAATGAAACGAGAAGCAGAGGAAGTATGGCGAGTGATGGGACTAAGAACAAGAGGACATAAATAATGTAAAAAAGGGGGGAATTATTAACATAGTTCTGGTGTAGTGCTTCACAATGCTTCACATTTTATGGCTCTGCCACTGTAACAGTATTGGAAAGTTCAGAGAGATGTGAATGACTTAACTTGCTGAATTACTGTATTATTCTGAATATACATGATCAGCCAAATGACACTTTTCAGTGCAGGATGAAACGTTATGTTTGGAATTGATTATCCTATTTACATTCCAGTCACTGCCGGTGAATCATTGTCCAAACTGCAAGTTAGTCAGCAGGAGTGGCAGAAGGGGTGGTGCCCAGAAGGGGTCCAAGTCCTCCTGTGCCTGCCTAAAGCTCTGGGAAGTAGCTTGACTGCAGGAGGGGTGTTAGCTCTGGAAAGGAATTTGGGTGTGGGTGGAAGTCTGGGGTGCAGACTCTGGGAGGGAATTTGGATGCTGAGTCCAGGCTCTGGGCTGGGACAGGGAGTTGGGGTGCAAGAAGGTGAAGGCTCTGGGAGGGAATTTGAGGGTGGCGGTAAAGGGTGGGGGTGCAGGAAGAGATGTGGGAAGGAAGAAGGGAAGTGTGGAGCTTACCTTTGGCACCCCCCTCTGGCAGAGGCTACTAGGTAGGGGCAGGGAGTGTGGGGGGCCACTGCATGATGCTGCCCACCGCATCAGCCCTGCATCTCCCATTGGCCATAGAGACATATGAGCAGGAAGCCACTCTAGCCACTCTTGTCAATGGCGGTGGTGGGGCCTTTTTAAATTTCCCAGGGGTGGCAGGTGGGGTTGGGGGATGCACCAAGGGAAGAGTGCAGAGTAGCAGGGGATACTGGGGGAAAGATCTGGCCCTGAAATTTTGTGGAGCTGGGTCTCTGGGCTTGAAATATTCCTGGGCTGTGTCTACACTGGGCCACTTATTCTGGAAAATCAGCTGTTTTTCCGGAATAAGCTGCGAGCTGTCTATACTGGCCCTTGAATTTCCGGAAAAGCAACGATGCTCTACTGTACAAAATCAGCCGCTATTCCGGAAAAACTATTCTGCTCCTGCTCGGGCATAAGTCCTTATTCTGGAACACTGTTCCGGAAAAGGGCCAGTGTAGACAGCCCAGTAGTCTTTTCTGGAAAAAAGCCCCGATCGTGAAAATGACGCTCGGGGCTCTTTTCCGGAAAAGCGCGTCTACATTGGCCATGGATGCTTTTCCGGAAAAGGGCTTTTCTGGAAAAGCAGCCTGCCAATGTAGACGCTCCTTTTCCGGAAAAACTTAAAACGGAATAGTATTCCGTTTTAAGCAGTTCCGGAAATTCATGCCAGTGTAGATGTAGCCCTGGAGTGCAGGCTCCATCAGCCCACATGAGTCATCACCCCTCTTAGTCAGTCTATATTATATGTTACTTCTGACTCAGGGTATGTCTACACTACAAAGTTAGTTCGAACTAACGGACGTTAGTTCGAACTAACTTTAATAGGTGCTACACTAGCGCTCCGCTAGTTCGAATTTGAATCGAACTAGCGGAGCGCTTAGTTCGAACTAGGTAAACCTCATTTTACGAGGACTAACGCCTAGTTCGAACTAGCTAGTTCGAACTAAGGGCTGTGTAGCCCTTTAGTTCGAACTAGTGGGAGGCTAGCCCTCCCCAGGTTTCCCTGGTGGCCACTCTGGCCAACACCAGGGAAACTCTATGCCCCCCTCCCGGCCCCGGACCCCTTAAAGGGGCACGGGCTGGCTACGGTGCCCGTGCCAGGTGCAAGCCTGCCAGCACCCAGCTAGCAGACCCTGCACCTGGTACGGCACAGAGCCACCCACCCGATGCCCCCCAGCCCACCCCCTCTTGCCGGGACCAGGCTGGCGGCTCCCGGGAGCTTGCCCTGGACCGCAAGAGGCGGGCACCTTCCTGGGCTAGTGCGGACATCGTGGACCTCGTCCACGATCTCCGCACTAGGCACAGGAAAGTGGCCGGCTAGGGCAGGAGAGCTGCCAGCCTGGCCACCCAGGAGCAGGTGTGCATGAAAATCAAGGGGGTCCACTGAGACCCCCGACACTGAGCCCTGAGCTTACAATGGCCGTACTGGGTCAGACCAAAGGTCCATCTAGCCCAGTAGCCTGTCTGCCAACAGCGGCCAACCCTAGGGACCCTGGAGGGGATGGACCGAAGACAATGACCAAGCCATTTGTCTCGTGCCATCCCTCTCCAGCCTTCCACAAACTTTGGGCAGGGACACCACTCCTACCCTCTGGCTAATAGGACTCCATGGACCCAACCTCCATCACTGTATCTCACTTCCCTTTAAACTCTGTTCTAGTTCTAGCCTTCACAGCCTCCTGCAGCAAGGAGTTCCACAGGTTGACTATTTGCTTTGTCAAGAACAACTTTCTCTTACTAGTTTGAAGCCTGCTACCCATTCCTTTCCTTTGGTGTCCTCTAGTCCTTCTTTATGGGAACTCAGGAAGAACTTTTCTGAATGCACCCTCTCCACCCAACCCCTGCTTTTAGAGACCTCTATCCTGTCCCCCCTCCGTCTCCTCTTTTCTAAGCTGAACAGTCCCAGTCTCTGTAGCCTTTCTTCATCTGGGACCTGTTCCCAACCCCTGATCGTGTTAGTTGCCCTCCCCTCTCCCAGCCTTTCTCTTCCCCTCTCCCACCTCCTTTTCCCAGTCTCCCCGAGTTTTTTTCAATAAAGACAGAGTCAATGTTGGAAGAAACGTTATCTTTATTTTGTACATCAATAAGAAGGGGGGCTAGGGAAGGGTAAGTGGAAGGAGATGAGGGAGGAATGGGGTACGAGCCCCCGATGGGGAGGACTGGGCTGGCTCTGCGGGCTTCTGGGGGTGGAAGCTCTCCTGCAGCCCCCCGATTGCCCCCTCTCCCCAGATGGCAGCCTGCGGCAAGTGCAGCCGGGCTGATGGCCGAGTGGTGTGATGTGCCCAGTGTGGGCACTCAGGGCACTCCAAGCCAGAACTTCTTTGCAAGCGGGGCACCCCTTAGAACTGTGTGTCCGGGGTGGGGGTCGGGACCCTTTAAGCGCAGCCCTCGGCTAGCCTGAGACAGCATCTCCATGCTCTAAGTCCTCCTTTTATGCCCTGCCGGCACTGCTTCCGGCCATCATTAAGCCCTGTTCAGAGTCCACTCAATGTGGACTTACTAGTTCGAACTAGCAAAACGCTAGTTCGAACTAGTTTTTAGTTCTAGATGCGTTAGTTCGAACTAGCTTAGTTCGAATTAACTAATTCGAACTAAGTTAGTTCGAACTAGCGCTGTAGTGTAGACGTACCCCCTGTTACGTAAGGCCATCCTTATACTGTATGGGTCCCTATACAACGGATGCTGCCCTTCCCCCATATGGCTTCTCCCAGAGTGCCTGGAGCTTCCTTCCCTTCTCCCCCACAGGTCGTCTGTGTGTCTTCTTAATGGGGCTCAGCGTTCCTCTCTCCTTCCTCCACTCCCTGCAGAGCAGCTTCTGCTGGGGACCTGGGGCTCTATGCTTCCCTCCCCCACCCAGCATGGCTTCTGCCAGACTCTTGGGATTCAGGGCTTCCCTCACCCCCCCCCCCCCCCCCCATGTGGCTTCTGCCATGGGCCTTGGAATAAGGACTTCTCTCTTGCGTGACTTCTGCCAGGAGCCTAGGGCTCAGGGCTTCCCTCCCTGCATCTCTCCCTCCCTCCATGTGGCTTCTTCCTGGGCTTGGGGCCTTCCCTGGCAGGAGTAGGGGGAATGTAACCAGGCAGGCAGGAAGGGAATAGGGTCATACTTAGGCATATAAGCACAAAAAGCTGTGTAGAAACACCTGGAAAATTGGTGCCCCAAATTTTCAGGTGCCCTAGGCAGCTGCATATTTTGTATATGCCTAGGGATAGCCTAAAATGAAGTTTCTAAATCTCAGATTGTACTTGATAATCTCTTGCATTATACTATGCATCCCAACTAATTCAGAAGACACAAGCACCTGTTGAGTTTTGAATTGACTGGAGAATTAGGCATACTCTCTTAATGCAAATAAATTAAGGACAGTTTTACTGTATCACAAAGTAAACATGTTTTAAACATATGTGCAGTCTTCTTTCTAAGATCTAGAAAAATCTAGATGGGTAGAATGTGAACTTGTAGCAACTTCTTAGATAACACTTGTTTACTTTCCTTTTTTCTTTTCTTTTCTTTTTTTTTTTTTTTTTGGAAACGTCATTTCTCCTGTGAATTAACCAGGGTTTGCAAAGCTTTAAGTGACAGAGATCATATTGACAGTTCAGGCATCTTCTGCTCTCATTCTAAAAACTCAGGAATGTTAGACTAGGAACACCAAATTGATTTAATCCCCTACAGCATTCAAAGCAAGCAAAGGGTGGCTGCAAAATAGCTATCCCATACTATAACACATATGCCTAATAGTTATAATCAAGTCACCGATTAACTGATATAACCTCCTGAGACTTGGTAACCTTCCTTTAATCCCCAACTACATTTTGATATGTAGCCTTTCAAATATCTGTTAATAGTTTGGAAATATTTGGCTAGTTAAAAAAACTGCTGATATTGACACCACTGGGAGTATTTTTATTTAATTTGGCTATCCCTTGATTTTGACATTTTACTTACTATTATGCTCCCTGAAATGGACTAGATGCTTCACAAACATACAAGGACAGATGCGCCATGTCCCTGAATACCTTTCAAGCATAGACTCTTAACTTTTTAATTACTTATGCACATTCTTAAATTTAGGACTATAAATTGTGTCATTGAAGTCAATGGAATGACTGAAAAGTATAAATTTACAAATGTGGGTGCATTTTAAGAATGAGGGCTTACATACAGATGTGCCAAAACAAAGAGGGGGCAATCAATAAAGTAGGAGGAGGTAGACAAAGTGGATTATAATAAAATCATGAAATTCCTCATTTAATGAGTGTACACATCTTGATTGTTCATTTACTTTAAAGTGGATTGCCATGTGCTTTTGTTTTTGTGGGCTTTAGACTGACACACACTGGAATAAATGTTACTTTTGACTGACACACACTGGAATAAATGTTACCAGCATGGTAATTGTACACAAAGAGTCACATGATATTAGACTAAGTGTATATACTTTTGCAATAATTTTTTATACCCAGCTACAGTTCTGATCATTTTCTTTGGGGATCTTTTTGAGGTCTTTTGAACCCCATAATAAAGCATGGCAGAATTAGGAATATTAACTATTTAGTAATAATATTGCAATATCACCAAAAGGCCTCAGGAACCAGCAGTGACCTATTGTCCTAGGCACTCTAACACATTCAGATATTTCATTCAAATCACAAAGAGGGTAATCTCGAATATTTAATATTGTTCTCATGCTTTGATCACACTCCAATTAAAAGTGTTCATGGGTAGGAGCTCCCTGTCAACTCTGAAAAATACAGTACAATACAATACAATAAAAACCCACAACATTGAGGCTGTGTCCAGACTCAGGGGTTTTTTCGGGAAAAGTAGCCTTTTCCCGAAAAAACTTCCCCTGTGTCCAGACTCAAGCCGCGTTCTTTCGAAATTATTTCGAAAGAACGCGGCTTTTCTTTCGATGGCGGTAAACCTCGTTTCACGAGGAAGAACGCCTTCTTTCGAAAGTTCCTCTTTCGAAAGAAGGCGTTCTTCAATGTAAATAGGGCTTCCTCGAAAGAGAGCATCCAGACTCGCTGGGTGCTCTCTTTCGAAAAAGCGGATTGCTCTTTCGAAAGATCCGCCTGCAGTCTAGACGCGATCTTTCGAAAGAGGCTCTTTCGAAAGATGCTTTCGAAAGAGCCTCTTTCGAAAGAAGCCTGCAGTCTAGACATAGCCTTAGAGTTTCATCATGAGGTCAAATGGCAAGAATGGATTTTAAATTGTTTCAGTAAAAAAGAAAGCTAAAATAATCTAAAAAAGCTGAGGGATTTTTGTCAGCACACAAATCTCTAGAAGAATGCAGGGATGAAATGTGTCCAACTGCTTATGTGGTTGATCTTAAAGAAGGGGTTTGAAATTGCTCTCATTAAACTGATTGAACATAAAGAGGTAAACAGTGGATTTTAATGTCAAATTAAACAAACAACTTAACTTTGAGACAGCTGCTTTATACTAGCCTTTTGATAATATGTCTTCGTTTTGATGCTCTTATAATGTTAGGGACAAGAAGGCTTTTGTGCCACAGAGCTAATGAATGCAGGGGAAAACGTGTGCATTGCAGTAACTCAGATTAGATTTTCATATCTCATTTCAGCACCAATCTCAACTCTGCAATTTGATTTTACTGAAATGATGCTACAAAAATACTAAAAAATAATGTATATAGAGTTTAGTTTGCATATGCATCTTCAACTCACAGCCAAATATAGAAGAAATCTGTGCTGAACAAAAAACCATGGAAGCTGAGATCTCCCCATATTTCTGCATAGTTTTCTGAACTCTCTAAGTTTGCAAAGCAAAGTTTTCAGCTCTTCCACATTCAAAATTCACCATGACAATGCAAAATGTAAGCACTTCTGTTGAGTCTGCATCCTGACAAATTTAACCAGGAATACTAAAAAGAATTAATTTCTCAAACTTGCCTTGGAGGAATGTTAACTAGCAATCTAATTATCAAGGGCCTGATGCTGTTCCCTTGAAAGCCAATGGGTGTTTTGCCATTAACTGCACTGGGAGTCCAATAGGACTATGTCTACACTGCAAGCTTTTTGCGCAAGAATGGCCGTTCTTGTACAAAAACAAAGAGTTCTTGCGCAAGAGGGCAATGTGGACAGACAACAGGGGTTTCTTGAGCAAGAAACCCTTATGGCTAAAACGGCCATCAGAACTTTCTTGAACAAAAGAGCATCCACATTACCATGGACGCTCTTGTGCAAAAGCACCTCTCTTGAGCAAAAGCACATGGCAGTGTGGACACGCTCTTGCGCAAGAATTTTTGCACAAGAACTCTTGCATAAAACAGTTCTTGCGCAAGAAGCCTGCAGTGTAGACGTAGCCTTATAACAGTGTACGCTTTCAAATTTTAAACCTGTTAACCAGTTTACTGCTGAATGATGGTAGGCAAAACTGCAAAATTCCTTTTTTAAAAAAGCAACTCTTTGTAGTCTTTTGAAAACCAGTTAGTTCAAAGCTGAACCAGAGCTGCCTGGAACATGGATATTCCTTCTATGGAAAATTTGGTTTCGCAACTAGGCTACGTCTACATTGCAGGCTTTTTGCATAAGAACGGCTGTTCTTGCGCCAAAACTTGCAGAGCATCTACACTGCACATGAATTATCGCGAAAGTGAATTTACAGTAAAGAATCAGAAGAGAGGTCTTTTTGCGTAAGAAGGCAGTGTGGACGGGTAACAGGGGTTTCTTGTGCAAAAAAATCCCTATGGCTAAAATGGCCATCAAAGCTTTCTTGCGCAAAAGAGCGTCCACACTACCATGGACGCTCTTGCACAAAATCACATCTCTTGCGCAAAAGCACATGGAAGTATGGATGCGCTCTTGCACAAGACCTCAGGGATGCCAGGGCCATTCAGGCTTCCTCGCAGCTTCTCCCTGGGCTGGCCGAGGGTGAGGATTCAGGGGGTACCACTAATGGCTTTCACTAGAAGACCTAGACTAATAAACAGGTTTACACTTTATATCTCTACCTTTACATACAAGAAAGATACATGCACACAAATAGAAAGTACATACATTGCTTTATTCAGAACCAATGCCTGTATATTGGTTATAAATATATATATTATATATAGTCTTTATATTTTGCCTCCTGTCCTCCCCGCTCACACCATAGGAAAGTGGAGACAATAGGAGTCTCCTGTTGGGGTTCCTACCACCTGTTGGGGCTCCTACCACCTTTTGAAGGACTGGTGGAGACTCTGCACCTTTCAAACTGGGCTGGCCTCCTGCTGCTGAACTGCCATGGGCTTGCCTGTGCAATGCCTCTAGGCAGCATTTCTATGTCAGATGCAATATGTTTCAACACTCTCTTCAGTCTTAACAGATATTCTGGGCATCCATTGGAATACAGCCTGGCATTCTGGTGTGTCATCCTTTCCTCCAACATCCAGCAGTTCTGATGTGACAGAGGTGTAATCAAGTGTGAGGAGGCATATGTGTCTCTAATGTAGCATCACTATCTCTAAGGAAGGACTTTTATACAGAATGGTTGTCCTTAGTACTCAAACTTTGCTTAGTACCAAGGCTTTAGCGAGAAACATGCACTTCCCTATATGTATCTGTACAATAACTGTATTAAGGGGAGCTGTGTTTTCACAGCTATTCTTGTAATATAATGCTGCTCTAGCTCATGTGAACAGCATTAAAGATCACAGTAAAAAGAAATAGCTATCCAAAGCAGAAGGTAAAGTCTACTGGATATCAGCGAATTGGAGGTAGAAGATAATATAATTAAGTAATTATGCTTTCTGTGACAATATCTCAAGAGGATCCTAATGATTAGCTAGAAGGAAAGTTAATGTGGGCCTGGAAGGCTTAAATAGTAGACCTAAGCTAACATCTGTGGGTATTCATCACATGGAGGTGCGGACTAGGTCGTAAGTCTAATCAAGTACTCCCACCTAACCACTGAGAGTGCAGTGAGGTGACTCAGCCAATGGATCCTGTATGCTTTAAGCCTCCAGCCAGTCCAGTTTTTCTATCAGGTAATTCTCAGCCTCCTCAGATGATCCAGGACACCTACCAGGTGAATTTGTTGGCAGGCAACCACTCCCCTGACAAAACATTTCTTTTGGGTGGAAGCCTCTCTATTGTATCATCTGTTTGTGGGTTTTTTTGAGTTAATGACCCTCTGCTGTGAGCCCACATCTTGGAATTTATGTCGAACATAGAAGCACAGAAACCACAGAGAAAGCTCTGAGCCCCCATATTCAAAATGGAGTTTGACAGAAATACAATCAGTGAGTTCAGAATCTGACTCTAAAATAACCAGTTCTACAGATTCTTAAATCATCACAGGTTGTAAGATGGTGTGCAGAGACTTTTCCAAGCCATTCCACTTCAGTCAGCTCTGAAGAATGGCTCCTCTGATGTTACTTGAGGCCTTTAGGGCCATGTCTACACTACACAGAAGATTGACTGTGGCAGCATTGATCTTTCACAGTCTTCTGGGGCTCTAATTAGCGGGTCTGTGTGAATGGCTCCAAATTGTGATTTAAGATACTTGGACTCCAGCTATGTAATTAATGTAGCTGGAGTTGCTTATCTTCATTCGAATTTATCCCATAGCATAGACCTGGCCTAGAAGAAAATTCTTTTCTCCTTTTCATCTCCATCTAGTGCTCATCTGAGATACACTCCACAGCACCCACTCCATGTATCAGTCCCAAAAGGAAATGTTATTTTTTAATAAGTCAGTATTGCAGGAAGTAATAATGAAAGACAAAATGATCCAGAACTGCATTCAGCAAAAGAGTGAAGACAGGAGACAGTATTAACAAACACAGCTAAGTGGTGAATATCTCCCTGTGAAGCACAGAACCCTAGGATACCACTCCTGAAATGGTAGCACTAATATCATGTACCTACCTCTGCAGTGTGAACAGGGTTATGCAACTGCAAGTGTACATAGCGCTAAACCCATTTCCAGCACAGCATATGTGGATTCTTAGCCCTCAGTATTGTGAGAATATTTCAGTACTCAGGTACTCACACAAGTGTAATAATAGCATAGTGTCAAGAGAGTAGTGAGTCTCCATGATCAATTCAGTTCAGTCCTCCTGCTGATGTTACCCACAAAGTTGTCAAAATTGCTATCGGTTGTAGTAGTTATTTCCATTCCATGGATCTTTGTCAATTAGGAGTGGAGTTAACATCTTTTAAATAAGTTTTCCTTATAAAAGGGATCAGAACAGACCTACAACAATTTTGGTAAGGGCAAGTAAGTTAGATCTCAGTACATAATAGAAATGCAGGAGAGCCTAATAAATCAACATATGACTAGGGCAGGTCAAACAGTAGAAAGCAGTTATTTTTGCTCTACATAACTGCAGTCTGACATTATATAAATATTTGTGTTGAGCCAATTACTTTACATGAAGACAACAGTATAAATCTATGTCTACACTATGCAGAAGATCGATGCTGCTGCAGTCGACCTTCCGGGATTTGATTTAGCAATTCTAGGGAAGACCTGCTAATTTGAACTGAGAGGGTGCCCCCATGGTGCCAGAACTCCTGCTCCTCATGAGGAGTAAGGGAAGTCAATAGGAGCATTTGCTCCCATCAACCTCCCGCTGTATGGGCAGTGATTTAAGATACATTGTTATTGACTCCAGCTACATAATTATTGTAACCAGAGTTGTGTATCTTAAATCGACCTTCCCCTTTCATGTAGATGTGACCTCGATGTAAATCTGAAGAAGTTCACATTAGAGATTGAGCCTACTCATCTAACAATAAACAAACAGAATTCAACATTTAGATGTGGGATTACTTGTGGTTAAATTTAAGCAGATGTGTAAACATTTATAGAATCGAGGACATATTTGTTCTGTGGTCCACATAAAGTTTATCAACTCACATATATCATATGGAAACACCACAATTTTGGTACTCTTTGTCCATTTAACTTTGCACATAAGGTAAGTTCACTTTTAGATAATTTAATTTGTAGTTTTCAATTAAGAAAAAATCCTATAGCAATCAACTTAAAATAGGATAATATTTTCTGTCTATAATTCTAAGTGACAGTGGTACAAACCTCACATTTCCTCCTGAAAGGTAGTTAATTATTATATGCTATGTGACTTGCATTAAAGTTACATAAGCTTATTCCATTGTTTTAGAGCCGTAAAATGAGAAACAATGGCTTAGTTATAAATCTAGTAATTTTACCTGTCAACATGTGTCTCCTTGCTGTGAAACTCTTACAAGCTTAATTTCAGTTTATATAAGAGGTATGCAGATGTAAAACATAAGTGCTATGTTTTCAGTTCTTTTGCCAATAAAGTTATGATACAGGCAGTGGGTGCTCTGGAGTGTATCTCAGATGAGAACTGGATGTTCTATAACTGTAGAACCATAACTTAAAATAATTTAAAATATAAGCTTGTTAGTTATTATTTTGTATATAATGGCTACCCATGTTATTTTATTCTGGAGATGAATCAGTGAAATGTATGAAAACCCAGTATAAATATTAATCCATGGGTTAACTATATCACATTTACAGAACTGACACCATATGGGCTCAGTTTCACATCACTCTCTCCCTTTAATCTGTTTTTTAACTTCCAAGCCTGGAACATCTCATTCTGTGGGTCATGATCCTTGAAAAAGATGGAGTTGAAAAGAGAGTATTAAAATAGCATTATTGACACTGATGCCACAAGAAGGATCTCCAGCCAGAGATGGACAGCAGGGACAGGGATTAAGCCATTTTTTGAGTATTATGATGCTTCTTATTTCTTCAAAAGGTGGCAAAACCATCCAGGAAAAATCTCTTTTTTAAATGATGTATCTTGATTTTTTTATCAAGTTTAAACATCTGTCCCTTCAATTTTCACAAGAGATGACTAAATCTATAATTACCCAGGGTTCAGATGTTTGTCATCTCTTGTGAAAATCCAAATGTTTGGATGCTGATCTGTCACTAACTGAGCCAGAAATCACACAAGCAAAAAAGTTTTCAATATGCGAACAATTAAGTTCTAAGTCCTCTCAAACCCATGCAAAATGGGGGCATAGGAAAAGTAACACAAACTATTATAGAGCTTTTAAAAATATGGCTGGTTTTTTGATTGGTTTGAATGATACACAAAGGGTTGGATCAATTCATCCTTATTTTACGCAAACCACTCACACATCCCTAATTTACATCTCAGAGGATGAAACTAATGGGATGGGGGCAGAAACAGTTTGGTTGATGACACTGATTAATTGGTTTTGAAGGTCTTTCTTGTTCCCTTCCTGTGAAACATCTGAGTTCTTTTCTCGAGCATCCAATGAAAATATCTTCATGATAGCTTAGTATTTACCTAATTTTAAATAAACACCTGTAAGATATGAATAGCCATTCTGCATGTCTTTTACCATCAGAGATCCATGCACATATCAAGCAATATGTTACTTGGTTGACTTAGGACAGCTTATTTGATTTCTAAGTTATTAGTTCAAATCTAACCCTGGCTGACAGCAACTGAACATTTTGCTAATGGATGCTCAGTGATCAATTAAAAACAAACCTGAAAGTTTCAGACTAGTTTTTAGTGCACAAATGTCAACAATACCACAATGCGAACTAATTAGGTCATGGTTGGCAGTCTCAGCAGAGAGCCCTATGTTAAATGGAATGGAGAATAAATCTTGTTCAGATCCCTAGATGTTGTTGTCCCAACTTGAAGCTTGGGCAGTAACCTGATGGTCTGAGGAAGTTTGCACTAATGGTGCTTACGTCTGTGGAGAAAAGGTCACCAAGGTTGTGCACCTTCCCCAAGCAGTAAATGCACAGAAAAGTTAAAAGAAAGAGAAGCAAAAATAAAGTTAGGAAGGAAGTCTGGAAAGGAGTTCAAGAAGAGAGCCCATAGCTCTGTGACATGGAAATATATTCTTCTCATTGCTGCCATTATACTCCTCTACTTTATAACTTGATTGTTCCATTGCTGCTCACACCAGTGAACTTTTACTCATGTAGGCATTCCCACTTGAGATACCATTGGACCTCTGATGGGTTTGTGGTATTTTTATTCATGTTCTTTGTGGGAAGGGTACCGATAAGTTACATCAAAACTGCATTTTCCTAAGGCAGTCATTTTCATGTAAGGTAGGTATTAATTATTAAACATCCACCCTGCACTATTCCAAGTGCTGGGCAAATCCGGACATCTTTCTACTTGTGGATATTTTTGACTGCATTCTCAATTAACCAGGTGGGCTATTTATGCAGCCCACTTGCCTTTCCTCACACCAGGTACATCTAAGTCTACTTTTCATTTACCTGTGGGTACCATCGAGGAATTTCATAGCAACAGCACTAACCAATCTATAATTCAGCCACACAGAACTGCAAAGCTCAAGAACAGTGAATCATCATTTACATAACCCACAAACTTTAGCCTTGTGCTAAGAATAAGCCAATCTGCCTATATAAAGGGTTGTACACAAATAGATTCTGGCCTCTAAATATTTTCTACTTGGCTGGAGCTCTCCAAGGGCTGATTCCTTTACTCTCTTGAAAGTTCAATGATGAGAGGAAGGTCAGAAGTACTAGCAATAGTCTAAATGATGAAAAAACTTTTTGTTATCATTCCTTTATATTCTCCTGTTCAAGGAATTTTCCTAGACCTTAACTCCTCGGAAATCCCTTTTAAGAATAAGTTCGAGACAATACGTATTCTTTGACCTTATTTCTAATTCTTCAAAGTGGGTGCATGTTCTTTAAGGCTATGTCTACACTGCAATGCTATTTCAGGATACTGCAATTGCACCTGTGTTTTCCTTCAGTGTTTCATCCAGGCTATCCACTGTTAGGTTCCAGATCTCTAGCTGTTACCGTTCTTGGAGGGAGACTCACATCTTGCTCCCTCCTGATCAAGGTGTTTCTAGTCTGACCAGTTCCCTGATTTCACTGTATTCCCAAAAAAAGAGGGACTGCCTAAGCAAGTCTGTTTGCTTTCTCTTCAGAGACTGATAACACAGTAATTACCAACAATTATAAAGACCACATAGAACATCCTATGCAAGCATATTTATTCTGAGGGTAAACTCATTACAGGAAAAAACATATTAAAGCAATAAAAGAGCCTACATACATACTAATAAGCTTACCAGAGATCACACCAACTGTTTCCAATATGGGCTCTGGCAAATGAGTATTTGAACTCCCCCAAAGGAATCACTTTTGCTTTTTCATGAAGCAAAACTGTGTAGTGTATACAACAATATACACTTACATTATTAAGTATATTTTTAATGATCAAACAGTGGAGGTGAATACACTACAATGCTACTCTGCCCAATTTAACTCTCCTGCAATGCCAACATAATACAGCCATCACAGCAAGGAACATAGAGCTTTCTGTGATATGATATGGGCAGGGCACTGCACTTGCTTATGTCGTTCTCCCTGTTGATGCCAGAACATCAAATGTGGACACACTCTGTCAGCACAAGGAGCGGTGTATGAAGATGCCCAAGGAATGTACTTACAGTGGTTTATATTTGTTAGCAAATCTTAGTGTTCTTAACTCTGTAATGTAGACAGGGCCAAATTTGCAACATCCTTGAATTTTGGGCAGGATAACTAGACACAGTATTCTAAAATGATCATACCAGTGCCGAATAGTGAAGGATATAACTCCTACTTGATATTCTGCTGTTTATACATCCAAGTATTTGCTCTTTTGGTACAATGTTGCACTGGGAGCTCATGTTAAGCTAATAATCCATCATGACCCTCAAGTCTTTTTCAGAGATATTGATTCCCTGGACAAGGTGTCCCATCCTGTAATGATGGCCTGCATTCTTTCTTCCTAGGGTTTGTGTACCAAAAAAAGCACTACCAGATTATTTGTAAAGCACTCTAACACGCTGGCAAGCCCTTAAAGGTATGTACTTTTCATGGACTATATTAACACAAACCCCAGCAAGGTCCCACCAGGGACAGTTGGAGCATAACAAGTGGAAGTGCTTTACAGATCACATCTCTCTAGAGTGCTTTGTCATGCTGTGTGGACAAGCTCCAATTGTATATTCAAAATGTATATTGTTTGTGCTCAGCTAAACAAGCAATCCAGGTAACTCTGTATCAACGATCTGTCTTCTTTGTTATTTATCAGTATTCTAATCTTTTGCTGCTTCCAAAGTTTATCCATATTGATTTTATTTTCTTCCAAATAATTGATAAAAATGTTAAATAGCATAGAGCCAAGAACCAGGCTCTGTGAGACTCCAGAAGAAGCATACCAATCCAGTGATTACTCCCCATTTACAATTACATTTTGGAACCTATCACTTAGTCAGTTTTTAAACCATTTAATTTATGTTGAGGTTATTTTGCATTATTCTGATTTCTGAATCAAAATGTTATGCAGTACCAAGTGGCATACCTTACGGAAATCCAAGTATATTACATTAACTATTACTTTTTTCAACTGAACTTCAGATTTGGAATTTCAGACTTGGGATCTCAAGTGTACCCAGATGATGATGATGGTTTATTTTGCTAGTCTGCAATCAGGGGAATTATAGAGTTCTTTATTTGTACTGTACATTATGTCCTTGTAAATATGCCTTGGCTTTGGTATTGCATGTACTTAGGTAAAGTACATCAACATTAAAGTTGTCAGACTGATGCAGTCATACAGACATGAGAGATTTATTTAAATTAAAGAAAAGTGGATTTTCTCCTTACTGATGTTAATGGACCAGTACATCTTCATGAATCATAAAAGAGCCAAGTGCACTAATCTATGCAATAGTCTAGCTATATAACACCCTAAGGTTAGCTTGAGGACAAGGGGGAAAGGGTAGCAGAGTCAGAGTAAGTGATCAAAAGTAAGCTCTGGCTGAACAATTCAATTATTTTTAATGACAAAAAGTTGAGATTTTTAGAAGATTATTGTAAGCTCATTGGAGGTGCCAGACCAGAGATGCAGATTTGAGACCTGCCTTGAGATTTATGCCTCTACATCAGTGATGTTACATGTGGGAGGAACTTCTTGGCCTCTGTAAGGCTGGACAGGGATGATTAACTAGTTTTCCCAAGATGGTCACCCAAAAATGAAGACAGCCACAGTTAGTTCTGTTGAAAATATAACTGTGACAGATAAGGCAATTTCCTGCAATATCCTTGAGTGGCCTTAGTGATTTAAGTTTAAACATGTCTGGAGTCCATTGTATTATCTGAGTAGTCTCTCTCTTTAGGGGTAGATGGGATGTCAACCCGAGGAAGTACTCTGAACTTCAGAGGCCTATACTGAGCAATGTTCCAGACAAGAATTAATTTTTTAGACAAACAGCGTCAAATAATTGGCCTGTTGAATCTCTAGTGGAGATGAATGCAAAGTACCCACCTTCACGTATGCAGAAACCCAGCTATTTGACACTATGCCCTGGGGAAGGAAGCTATCGTCTACAGTAATTACTTGTTTAACACATGCCCGCTTACCATGTTTTCGCAATAGCACGATTTTTTGGGGAACATTTTTTGAATAACATGACTGTCCCCAAAATAACATGAAAATAATCAAGTGGTGGACTACTTCATGAAGTATTATAAGTTGGTGAAAACAGTGGTAATACGCATGAGCAGATGAATACATGTGGTCACAGCTCTCCTCTGCTCACTCACGTGTTTATCTTTGTGTTTTAAGAAGCCTCAGCGACTTGTGTTGCTTGATATCTAATGCTGACATTGATGACCCAACACCAGCAAAAAATTGATAGAAATGTAGCCGTGTTAGTCTAGGGTAGCTGAAACGAAATACAGGACTATGTAGCACTTTAAAGACTAACAAGATGGTTTATTAGATGATGAGCTTTCGTGGGCCAGACCCACTTCCTCAGATCAAATAGTGGAAGAAAATAGTCACAACCATATATATTGGTACAATATATTGGTCTGGCCCACGAAAGCTCATCATCTAATAAACCATCTTGTTAGTCTTTAAAGTGCTACATAGTCCTGTATTTTGTTTCAACAAAAACTTGACTTTGCCATGACCACCTGAAATGCAACCCCCACCTTTTCCATTATTTTTAATGGGAAAATCACATTTTTGCTTAGCATGAACATTTTCAGAAATGTATCTAAGTGTTAAATAAGGAATTACTGTACTGAATACCTGCTCCCAGAGCCTCAGAACCAAAGGGTCAAGCTGCATAAAGTAAAGACTTCCTTATTCATGGGTGTGCTAGTTCAGAGCTAAGGCTGTAGCAAACCTGTAACCACAGAAAAACCACTTGGTGGGGTTTGAAAGGCTCACTCCTATCTTAGTGGCTGCTGGAGTCAGGGTGATGACTGGTAAGCTTACTACCATGTATATAGGATCTCTTATTGCTTTGCTGCAGCAATGCTTTCACCTTAACCATCATTGGCTTGCTTATAAACTGCTGAGTGGTAACTTATAACCGGCAGTTAGGCTGTTCATAACCCGCTGGAGAGAAAGCAAAGTGCAGACATCAGACTGGTTAGGCAGTCTGACTTGCAGGAGAGTCACAAGGTAGGCAGGGAACTGTGCAGCCTAGAAGAACCTTGGTCAGAAGAGGTGATAGCTGAGGAGCAGGCAGCCTACAGTGTGTGGCCACAAGGGAACACAAAGAAGGAACAGAAGTGCAGTTGCCCTGATCTGTGTCAAGAGACAGATACACATAACAAGGGGCCTAATTTCCGTGTTGTTAGGCATCTTATACTTATACAAGATGGTGAGATAATTGGATGAGGTAGGACGAGAAAAAGTGAAATGTTCCTAAAAGTTATTCGCAATACAAGTATAGTTAATGTCCTTCACGCTGGAACATGGAGCTGTGTCAGAATGGGGGAAGGGACTGCAGTAGGGTTGCCATTTATTGACCCCTTTTCATTGGCAGTGGAGCCTCTGCTGAGCCTTGCTAACAATTCCTTCCCTCTTCAGGGCTCTGTCCTTTCATTCATAGCAAACACAATTTGCAAGTTCTTCTGATAAGGTTTCCGTCCCCCCTCCCCTTTTGGCTAGGCTGTGATTCTTTTTCACTTTTCCAGTGCAGCAATCCAAACCTGAAAACAACCACAAAACAATTACCCGGGCAGCCTGAAGTTCAGGAGTCTGCCCTTTCACAGCTTGCTACTGGATCTCCTTCTTCAGGCTGTTTCATAGCCTTCTTCACTACACTTTTCTGCTGCTTTTTATACTGGGACTCCCTGATTCAGCCATGGTGTTGCTCTTTTGTAAACAGGACTGGTTAGCCTTAGACCCTCCAGCTTTTAAGGGCAAGCCACTCAGAACTTGTTATAAGGCCATTATTCTAGGAAAAAACAGCGCCAAAAAAGAATGTTGCTTAGATATTGGAGGAAGTACCCCTGACACCACTAAGACAACCTAATGAGCTGTTCTTTGCCATTAAAATTACTACCGAGATCCCAACAGCTATATTATTGTTTTCAAATTGTTTCCTAAATGTCTTACTGTGCCAAGCAGGTGGACCAGGGCAGGGTGGAGGGACTAAGAAAAACAATCAGTCTGCATGAATAACTGTCTAAGAATGTTTACAGAACATTTAATCAGCAGGAGACACTTACATCTACAAGGTAATCGGAAATTTCCTGTGGCTTTGTAAGTAATTTTGCCATCATTAAAGCTTTATATATTTAGTGTTGCAGCTGAGGACTATTGCTGTCAAAAGAAACTCATTTTAAGTAGAAAAAATAAAAAAGAAAGAAAGAAAGTTGCAGGACTTAATTTATCTAATGGGAAATTCACCCCAACCTAGAGAGCCTTTTCTAGCAGAGTTGGTTGGGAAATTAACTTTTTTTTTCTTCCCATGAAAAGTTTCCACAAAAATGAAATAAAAATGTATTTTCTTTGTTTTATTTAGATGAGATGGGTGAGGTAGCAAATATCTTTTATTGGCGCAAACTTTGTTGGTGGAAGGTGCAAGAATCACAGAGCTTTGCAGAGCTCTTCATCAGGTCTAGGGTGCTGTTGGGGATCTTTTTTTTTTTGGTCAAAACTCCCCAAAATTCTGAAAGCAAAAATGTCTGTTTTATTATTTTTAGGCACTGCAAAATCATGGGGTTTGTGTTTCCATTGTTTTAAACGACTGCTATATTTTTACAAAAAAAAGATTTTATTTCCAAAATAATTTTCCACAAAAAATTGTTTTATCTTCTCTTCCTCCACTCTCTATCCTCCCTGCAAAAACAGAACAGAACAACACCCCAAAGAACTCCTGCAAATGTTTTTGTCCACATCTACTAATTAAATCCTTAAAATGACTCAGGCTTTAAGGTAGTATGTGTGTGTGGGGGGGGGGGGGAGGACAATGAAGGGGGGTGGGCTGCCTGCAGAGGATTCTATGTGTCTCACGTGTTAGATGTCCCATGAAGAGGTGTCTGCACTGCCCTGTACACCAGCATAGAGGGTGATGTTCGGAGGAGATGGCATCGGAGATGGAATTATGATTTCCTTTGGCTTTAGCAGTCCATAAATGGAATTGGAGGCACAGTTTTTGGGTTGCAGTAGTTGCTGGGTGGCAGCTGTGGTGTTGGGTTCACAGGAGGATTTCCTTCCACTTCACCTACATTAAATGTATTACTTAGGGTTTGTGTAGATGAAATAAATGTTATTCCTTGGGAACAGATTAATATGAAAATGCCATTGCTTTCTAGGCCTGTGATATCTGACTTGCTCCTCTTCATATAGCTAATAATGACATTTCAGCATTTTTAGGAAAGGTTTGGGAATGATAATATATATATATATATATATATATATATATATATATATATATATATATATATATATATATATATATATATATATATTTAAAAGTCTGATGCAAATGGTGAGGTATCATCTTACATATAATGAAATATCGCCTTGTGCATGGTGCTATGGACTTATATAACACCAAGGAAGCTGATGCCATGTGATACAGTAAAGACTTTGAACCATATTCTATCTGACATTTATAAAAACACTTTTTTTTGCTACCTTATACTGTTATTTCAATTGTTCCATTTGAGTTTCCAAAATCCCTGGACTGCAAAATGCCTAGATCCTTTTGAGCATTTTACATAGCTTTCTCATTGCTGTTTTGGCTTGCAGGAAGAGTCCATCTCTTATGATACACCATGTTTAGTTTGACAGAATGAAACAAAGACCAGATTTCTGGGGAAAACTATAAAATGGAGAAAATGAATTTTGTAATCTCTACTCCAAAAGCAGAAATTCACTTAAGCACATCCTTAACTTTAAGCATATGAGATTTCCTACCGAAGTCCCATTTTTTATGTTAATGGCACTTCTCATATGCTTAAAGTTAAGGATGTACTTTGCTGTGGTGGATGAGGGTCACAATTACCAGACAGTTTACCACCGAAAATGAATATAGAATCATAGACTCATAGAACACTAGAACTGGAAGGGACCTCAAGAGGTCATCGAGTCCAGTCTCCTGCCCCCACGGCAGGACCAAACACCATCTAAATCATCCCTGACAAGTGTCTGTCCAACCTGCTCTTAAATATCTCCAGTGATGGAGATTCCACAGCCCCCTCTAGGCAATTTATTCTAGTGTTTAGCCACCCTGACAGGCAGGAAGTTTTTCCTGGTATCCATTCTAAACCTCCTTTGCTACAATTTAAGCCCATTGCTTCTTGTTCTATCCTCAGAGGCCAAAGAAAACAATTTTTCTCCCTCCTCCTTATAATGTTTCTTGTCAGTTTTTTTAGATATTTGAAAGGCAGGCAAACAAACCTTACAGCAGAATTGGGATAAATTATTCATACCCAACGCAAAACTGGGAAATCGAGTGTAAAATGTGTGGCTGTTTGCCCAAATAGTTTCAATGATGAAAGTCACTTTTGGGGTTGAAAACTGCTTTCTTCATACAATCCTGCTAGCAGTGAGGATCGCTGGAGCATATTACATTTTGGCTTCATTTGTCATGCCTACCAAATTTCCTATGTCATAAAATAGGTGGCAAGAAATGAGTGGCCAGCCAGGGACTCCCCTCATTTCAGTAGAATTCCCAGTTTTCTCATTGGTGTAGCTCTTTATTGCCTATGGACTACCAGAGTGGCACATATAGAACTGAGCCAGTGGTTGGTATCTGGCCCAGAGTGCTCACAATATAAATTATCTCCACATAAACCATGCACAGTGTCTAAGGTTTTATAATGCACATTTAAAAAGAGAGTAAAAAAGTTGGGTTTAGAGCACTGACAGTGTTCCTTAGTACCCCTCGGAGTCATCTTTTGATTATGCAACTTTTGCAGTAAAAATGACTGAGCAGCAGTGCAGAAATAAAACTCCAGGAGGCTCTTCTGTGGTTTAGTTTCTCAGCACATCTCTCAGTATTTCTCTTCCAACATTAATTGCTTAATCAGTATATTACTAGATTGCATCACAGTAGTTGAAAACAAGGCCAGAAAAGCAGGGGAGGAGTAGTAATTATATGTTGACTTGTTAATTAATTGCTATACAGTACAATAGCTTTGTTGCAGGTTTTCCACCACAGGATTTTAGTACATAGAGTTAATAGACTCATTACAAAACATACAAGCTACATTTTCAGAAGTGACTAGAGGTTTGTATGGGCCTCAATTTTGGGTGTACCTAAAACCCATTTTCAGAAAAGTGCTGCTGGTTATACTTTGAAACATATCAGGCCCCTTTAAATTTTTCAAAATGTAAGGTCCCCACTTTGGACATAACATTTTACACAAAGTGCAGTTGAACTCAGCTGTTTCGGTTGAATTGTGGGTACTATTTGAACATTGTGGTATTGACTGGGTATTTTGCCTAGTTGACTGAGCTCCTGTCCAGCACCATCTCCAAGTTGCAAGCTAGATTGTGCCACATTCTCTTTTGCCCATATAAGAGAACAAGGCATAGAATCTGTTAGGGTATATCTACACTAGCCCCCTAGTTCAAACTAGGGTGGCTAATGTAGGCATTCGAACTTACAAAGGAAGCCCGGGATTTAAATATCCCAGGCTTCATTTGCGTGTTCCTGGGCGGGCGCCATTTTTAAATCCCCTTAGTTCGAACTGACTGCCTGCGGCAGTCAGAAGTTAGGCCAAACTAAGTCCTTAGTTTGGATTAACTGTTACACCTCATTGCAGGAGGAGTAACAGTTAATCAGAACTCAGGACTTAGTTCGGATTAATTTCCGACTGCCGCGTGTAGCCGCGGGCAGTGAGTTCGAACTAAGGGGATTTAAAAATGGTGCCCTCCCGGGAACATGCAAATGAAGCCTGGGATATTTAAACTAGGGGGCTATTGTAGACATACCGTTAGAGACTTTCTGAGGGAACATTTTTCCATTAGAAAATGCTGATGCATCAATAATGAAATAAGTTGTGGAACCATGTCATTCTCAGAGAAAATTGTGGTAGAAAGAAAAGTTTTTAAAAAACATTTTGATAAAGTTGAAATTTTCTGAGGGAACATTTTTCCATTAGAAAATGCTGATGCATCAATAATGAAATAATTTGTGGAACCATGTCATTCTCAGAGAAAATTGTGGTAGAAAGAAAAGTTTTTAAAAAACATTTTGATAAAGTTGAAATTTTCTGTTTGACTTTCAGGAATGGAACATTTTTATTTTCAATTTCAAAACATTTTTTCTTTCCGTTTTTTAAAATGTATCTGATGTATATACTATAAAATAAAACACGTCAAAATCAGAATGACACGCTGACAATTTGTCAACATGGAACATTTCAATCAAACTAAAATCTGTTTGGAATTTTAGGTTTTACTTTCTCTCTTCAGAGGGAATTTCATTTTTCTCTTGTTTTGGAATGGAAGAAATGTTGAAATGCTGAAATTTCCCTAAAGCAAACATTTCAGTTCCTGGATAGGTCCCATGAGAGAGCCTAATCTGCCCCTATTAAACATATTAGATAGCTACCCATATCAGCATGGAGGGAAGAGCATCCATAGGATCCACTATGTCTTTTCCCACACATGTGAATAGAAAGGATGTAGGGAATGGATGGAGTCTGTGAACTGCCCTCAGGTGTGGGTCAATGCAGCTACGTTGCTGGGGGTGTATACACCCCCAGGGATAGAGATGGCAAAGGGTGCATCCCCTATTCCCCAAAACGGGCAGGGGAGAGGGTTTGAAAGGCAAATAATGACTATGAATCACAATATGCTTCCCCATTAGTTTCTGACAAGAGTGTATGATGTTGCTACCAGGTAGCCCTTAATTCTGTTAGGAGTGACCAAAAAGCATTGGTGGCTGTTAAAAGATTACTATATACCAAGGAAGAGAATACTTTGGGGACATTCTTGGGAAGCCAAACATATCCTAGCTAAATTTTGTTTTCAATGTGATTATAAGTAGCTCTCTTTGCCCATGTCTACCCGAGGAGATTATTTCGAATTTATTACATTCAACTTCTGGCCACCCGATTTTACAAATTAAAAGTCCTGTGTCCTCATTACAGGGAAGAATTGAATGTAGTCTGAGGAAGGCTCTGTTAATGTGGAAATACTACCTTGGACTCAGAGCCCTAGCAAGCACAGGAGCTGCAGGAGGCCTCTTGGAGGCCAATTAGATCAAATTAGTGGTACCGGAGCATCCACAGTAACGTTTTTTCAGATGTACAAGTTCAGGAATAGCATTATTCCCTGTGAAAAGCAGGCCTACAGAGTTTGAATTCTATGGCTCCTTCTTCCAGAATAATGGGCATGGTAGTGTGGATGCATCACTTACAGATTTTACCTCAGGGAACTAATTTCAGTCTAAGGCCCTAGTGTAGGCTTGGCCTTAGGTGCTTCAGTTTCCAGACAGTAAAAAGGTGCCTGGTTTTCAGAAAATCCTGAGTTCCCTTACACTGAAAATTTGTCCCTTTTACAATGTCTCAGTTTGAGTCCCCCAAAACTAAGACACCTAAAATCACTAGTCATTTTTGAAAGACTTGATCATAGCACATAAATCCTGGCTAGTCTGCGGCAGAAAGAGTAAGATGACATTATTTATGCATGATGCATAGACTGTGTAGATGGTAATTTAAAAGAATGGTTTATCTCTGTGTATTTTAATCTGCACTACTGCAAGACTAACATCTGTGACTGCAAACATAAAATCACTTTAAAGTACTTTTAAGCCAGAAATATTTTCATTTAAATAAAAAAATTGGCTGTTCAAAATTCAGGAGAAAATTACTGAGGGTGCTACTACACTGCATCATTTTTTTCGGAATAACGGCCATTATGCCGGAAAAACAATACTAGCGTTCACACAGCAATTGCATTATTTTGAAAAAAAAATCAAAATAACGGAGGGCTTTTTCCAACGTTGGTAATCCTCATTCCACGAGGAATAACGCCTCTTCCAAAAATGCTCTTTCGGAAGAGGGTGTGTGTGGATGCTCCACTGTATGTCGAAATAGCTCTTCACCAGGGCCATTCTAAAGTTATTCCTCCCCAGTGCCTTCTGGGGCTCTAAATCGAGATAACACGTCCACATTTGGGGAGCCTGCCTTGGACGAATTTGGAAGCTTCTCTGTAGTATGGACACTGTATTTTGAAATAAGTTATTCTGAAAAGCTATGTCTAGACTACATGGCTCCATCGATGAAGCCATGTAAAATAGTTTATTTGGCATAGTCAATTTAAATCATCCCTGCTTCATTAAAATAAAAATGGCCACCGCACTACTGCCAACGATCAGCTGATCCAGCATAGTGCGGCAGTCTAGATGTGGCACGGTCAACAAAGGAAGCCTTTGTCGGCCGTGCTGCGTCTAGACTGCCACGCTGTGCCGGATCAGACGATCATCGGGATAGTACGGCGGCCATTTTTATTTTAATGAAGTGGGGATGATTTAAATCCCTGCTTCTTTGACTATGCTGAATAAACTAAACTATTTTACATGGCTCCATTGTTGGAGCCATGTAGTCTAAACGTAGCTGAAGGTACCTTCCAGAATAGCTTTTTCCAAAATAAGCTTGCAGTTTAGATGTATCCTTACAGACATTATTTTATTTATTTTTCTTTGGTGGGATTTTGTGGTTGGCTGATTTTTGTTTTTTGACCAAGATTTATTTTTCTCACTGATTAATATTCCTCAACCAACACTTAGCTTAAGCCTTTCAATGGGCCTCATACTGCTGGGTTTTTTTTTCTTTAAGAAAACTATTTTAATAAAGTAATTTGCAGTAGATTTTATTTTCTAGTGTCAAATTGACTGGAATATCTGTTCCACTCATGAGAGAGCACTAAAGAAACAAGAGACTATTTCAAGTTTACGGAAGGAACTGAAGCAAGAAGAGAAGGGGGCAAATACGATAGCCAGGGTCAGAACTTTCTTTGGCAGCTGAGACTAAGTCCTGATCTGAGAGATACAGGCACGGCACACAATTTGCCTTGTGAAATCTGGGACACATAAAATACATAGGCTATGCTGAATCTACTTTTTTGATCAACATATAGACAAATTAAGAGAAACTCTAGGATATAGAATTCATAGATTATTTGGATAGCGAAGTCAGTTCCTTCTGTATTGCAGAACAAAGGCACTATGGCTCTTCTCTTAGGACAAAAAAGACCTGGAGGAAAACACTAGCCTTGCTTATTGCTTTTAGCTCCATTAAGAGCACAAAATGACACAACTGATGCATTTTTATGCATCATTACCAAACTAAGTAGAAGAATCCATTTTCTGACATTTTGAAGAAAATTACCACATTAATTCCTGTATTATATGTTGCCAGCGTAAATCTTTTACTGAAGCTGAATTTTCTCTCTTGAAGATACTTTGGGTGGTTGCCAAAACATGGCTCTTTTTTTCCTCTTTTTTGCACTTTAATAGATAGCTGATGGGAAAGTAAATTATATCCTTTCCCTTTTGTAAAACTTGTCTTCCTCTTCCTCATCAGCTGGTGTAAATTTTTATCAAGTAATGTATACCAGCTGAGGCTCTGCCCCAAGAGTATTATCTTCTCTGGTCCACTCAGAATTACAACCATGTAAATAATGTCTCAGTTTTCCATGACTTTTTGTTCTCAGTCAGGTTAGTAAGGTATGGATTATTATACCATATCTATATTTTGAATAGGACATAAGTTGAAGCCAACATTATGTCTTGCTCAGTCGTATGGTAGAAGGAGTTCTTCAGGGAAAATTGAGTCTGATTTTCATACAATGGATATGAACAAATTGTTCCAGTTGACAAATACAAAAGATGAACATTAGAATAACCTTTGAGCTAATGCTGCTGTGTGAATTTAAATGGGAACAAAAAATAGAAGGTCAGTCAAAAGCCAACAAGATACTTCTTTATATATCAGTACATTCAGATATGATTCTCAGTGATTAAAATTAGTTTGGACATTGTGCTAACCTATGTTTGCAATGGACAACAAAAAAATAAAAGATTAGGTTTTGTCCCTTAAATTGCATGTTTCTAAAGTCAGAATATGAACAGTTGCCAGGAGCTGGTGAAGCAGCACTAACTGCTCTTTATTGCAGGCTCCATGCTGTACAGAATTTGCAGCAGACACTGATAAGCCATAGCCTAGAACTGAGACAATTGATGCTTACATAAAATCCAGGTTAACGTTTGGTGTAAAAAACCCACATCTTGTATGTAGGCTCATAGGTTTGTGTGTGTGTATGGTTGGTTGTTTTTAAATCATTATTACCCTCCCATGGTTTACTCCTGATAATTTACAAAAGTCTTTTGGTTCTTTTCTAGTATCTTCTCTTCCTAGACTGACATATTAAGCAGACTAAAAAGAAAATTAATAAGTACTCCAGCAACAAAGCTTCATTTTTGCAAAGTGCACCAACTAATGTGCATTGCATTATCTTATCAGAGCCAGTGTCTTTTAATTAGAAATGTCATGCTACAGTGGCACTAGAAAACATGCAGGTTCAAGCCACTCTGTGTTGTTCCATAATGTTCCCCTTAAATTAAATGAGCAATAAAGACCTTTTCATTACCAGACTGGAAGGGTGACACATTTCTCTACTCTGCCTTTTAAGAGAAGATTTTTCTTAATGTTGTGAGTACTAACTCACAGTCATGTTGTCCTTGATGCCAAATCTTCTCACAGCAAAGACACAAGTTAGTCATATTTTGAGAACACAGGGCTTTCTCAACAAATTCCCAGGATTGTAAAATATTTATTTAAAATACTGTACATGGCACTCTGCTCGGTATTCATGGCATTAAAACTGAAAATAGTGAGAGATAGCAAATTATTGTACAAGGTCCAGGGGGTGTCAGGGAATATGAAACCCACTATGCGCTTTTCAATCTAATATATTAAATAGACAGCCATCTGCATTTTCTCTTGATTCCTAATCCCGTTGTTAACAGATGCTGTCCCACAAGACCTCTTAACCTGTTAGACCCCAAATTTGAGACATAGAGTGACAAAGATCCAAACTTTCTGGACAAACAACTTTCAGTCCCTAATGTCTTATCCATAAACAGTTCACTTTGACTCCTTGTTATATGTAGTGTGAACGATCACCTAAGTCATCTTCCAGCCTCTCTGACTCACCTTGAGCCTGCTGCTTGGGATAAGGACAGCCACCTTTGTGTGGTTATATCTCATGCTGTGCATCATGAATCAGTGTTATGCTCCTTTATGTGCAGCACCGTAGTGATGCTTTATTTTGGGGTGTGATTTATGACTGCTGTCATTCCTGGGCTGAAATGTAAGTCTCCATCTCCAAAAATCTAATCTTACTTTTCTGGATGCAGTCTTCCTTTGGCTCTCACAGCTAGGCTCTTCCACAACAAGCACCTGGAGAAGAAAACTCTGATAAAGGTCATTCAGAAATACCTCTTTCCTGACTTAAAAATTCCCCTCCTCATGAGGCTAGAGGTATAGTTCAGCCAGACCACAGGTGCACCAGGTTTCTTAGTACAGCCAGACTCAGCAAATCCACCCCGTCCGTCTTAACAAAAGCACTTGTACAAGGGAACCAACCTGTTCTCTCAAGACGCTTGACCCAGAAGTGTCTGTTTTGCCACAAGTGCCTAATTTATCACATGCATGATGCTGGACATGTGCTTAGGTAAACATATAATCGTGTATGAATGCAGGTATGTGCATGCATGAATTAGGAAGTGCAAGTGTGTGCATCACTTTGAAAATCTGTACCAGAAAAGAAGGGTTTGCTAAATTATCAATGCCTGCAATAATTGTAAAGTGCATCCTATTTAAGACTGCCTGTTTGCTTTTTCAGATTGACTTAATTAATTGACAAAAGTCTTGAGTAAGGTGGCTAAGCATACTAGTTTTGAATGAGTGTCCTAGTTTCTTAATGACAGTCATTAAGAGGCTAAATGACCCTGTTTTTTAAAGCTCCTGGGGATCCTCATTTTGCTGTGTTGACTGCCATGCTTTAAAACCTTCTTTTGAAAAGTCTTAAAAGGTTGTCACCAATTTTGTCACTAAGATCATCGTAGAAACTAGCCAACGGGTGTGGATATCATAGCAAAAGCAAAAATAAAATAATAAATAGTCAGATATTAAAGATTTGTTACTGAAAGTTTGCCAAAGCTACCTTGACCCTTACAATTCACAGATCTCTGGCTTTATTGTTTTGCATTAAATATCTTTGCCATGCAAGTTTGCTATAGTCATAAATATTTCCATTGAAGTTCTGGTTTAAAACAAATTTTGTATCTGGTCACTACAGTGAAATCTGTGCTATCTGCCTCTTTACCATCCGGAAAGCGCTGTAAACCAGCATTTCTGATCTTCATTGAAAGTTTGACTGATAGTCTGGTTAGTATAGGGCTGGTAGGCTCCCTACCTAGCTCCTCACAGCTTCCTCATCCCCATGCACACTCAATCCCTTGATCCAGCGCAGATTCCCCTCCCACAGTCTGAACCCCAACCAAGAAACCTGCACCCACAGCCCAGAGCACCTATTCCCACCCACACTAAATCCACCTCTGCGGGCTGGACCCTCCTCCCCGACTCTGAACTCTTAGTTAACCAGAATATTTGACTAACCATCACCCCCCTCCCCATTCCACCAATATGTCAGCTAACTAAGCTTTTATTGTGTAATGATCTAATATTGTGACTGTCAGGTGACATCTCAAAATTCTGAAGACCATTGTTTTATCTAATTTTACTATTCCTGTCACCTTAGAAACTTGTAGATAAGCAACTTGTAGATAAAGTTTACCATTCTTTAGTTTTTCAGTTAGTTTCAAATTAGGAGTTCATAGACTCATAGACTTTAAGGTCAGAAGGGACCATTATGATCATCTAGTCTGACCCCCTGCACAGTGCAGGCCACAGAATCTCAACCACCCCTCTTAGAATAATCCTCTGACCTATATCAAAGATATTGAAGCATTCAAATACTTTGAAGGACCCAACATGCAGAGAGTCCTTCAGTTGTAATCTGTTCCCAGTGCTACAGAGGAAGGCGAAAAACCTCCAGGGCCTCTGCCAATCTACCCTGGAGGAAAATTCCTTCCCGACCCCAAATATGGCGATCAGCTAAACCCTGAGCATGTGGGCAAGACTCACCAGCCAGACACCCAGAAAGTTCCCTATAGCAACTCCTATCATCCCTCCATTGACCTATTTCCAACTGATAATGAATGGTCAATTAGTTACCAAGATCATGTTATTTCATCCAACCATCCCCTTATCATAGAATCATAGAACTGGAAGAGACCCCAGAAGGTCGTCAACTCCAGCCCCCCGCTCTAGGCAGGACCAATCCCATCTAAATCAACCCGGCCAGGGCTTTGTCAAGCTGAGACTTAAATACCTCTAGGGATGGAGACTCCACTACTTCCCTAGGTAACCCATTCCAATGCTTCACTATCCTTCTAGTAAAATAGTTTTTCCTAATATCCAATCTGGACCTCTCCCACCACAACTTGAGACCATTGCTCCTTGTTCTGCCATCTGTCACTACTGAGAACAGCCTCTCTCCATCCTCTTTGGAACCTCCCTTCAGGAAGTTGAAGGCTGCTATCAAATCCCCCCTCACTCTTCGCTTCTGCAGACGAAACAGACCCAAGTCCCTCAGCCTCTCCTCGTAGGTCATATGCTCCAGCCCCCTAATCATTTTGGTTGCCCTCCGCTGGACCCTCTCCAATGCTTCCGCATCCTTTTTGTAGTGGGGGGCCCAGAACTGGACACAATACTCCAGATGTGGCCTCACCAAAGCCGAATAAAGGGGAATAATGACATCTCTGGATCTGCTGGCAATGCTCCTCTTAATGCATCCTAATATGCCATTAGCTTTCTTGGCTACAAGGGCACACTGTTGACTCATATCTAGTGAGTTAATTTATATCACACTCATACACTGGTGTAAAAGACTATGGCTACGTCTAGACTGGCATGATTTTCCGCAAATGCTTTTAACGCAAAAGTTTTCCGTTAAAAGCATTTGCGGAAAAGAGCGTCTAGATTGGCACGGATGCTTTTCCGCAAAAGCACTTTTTGCGGAAAAGCGTTTGTGCCAATCTAGACGTGCTTTTGTGCAAAAAAGCCCCAATCGCCATTTTCGCAATAGGGGCTTTTTTGCGCAAAACAAATCTGAGCTGTCTACACTGGTCCTTTTGCGCAAAAGCTTTTGCGCAAAAAGACTTTTGCCCGAACAGGAGCAGCATAGTATTTCCACAAGAAGCACTGATTTCTTACATGAGATCGTCAGTGTTCCTGCAGAAATTCAAGCGGCCAGTGTAGACAGCTGGCAAAGTTTTCCACAAAAGCAGCTGCTCTTCCACTTTAGGTATTCTCACCTTATTATCTACATGCACACTTGATGGAATTTACTGGTGTAACACTCCCAGCTCTGTTTCCCTACTGTTTTTTTTTCTTTCACTTTGTGCATCTGATGAAGTGAGTTGCAACTCAAGAGCATAGTGATTGTCTTGTTTCACCCACTAAGTTGTTCTATGGATACGTGTGATATCCCCCAGGGTACAATCTGGACTTTTAAACAATCATGTCTCCTCAATTCTCCAAACTGAGGTGCTTTTTACACTGTTTTGCTGTGAAAGCGACCACTCGTGGTATACACTCACATGGCCTCCAGAATGTAAATCACTCCCAGGTGTATTGGATGAGTAATATAGCCAGCCACTCCTGAATAACACGGTAGAGGAATATCAGCAAAATCCCAGACTTCCCCCCAGAAATGTGCATTTTGTTTTGTCTAGCAAAACAACATAAGCTCATATAAAAGCTGTCATTTTAATAGAAAATGATAGGCATTTACCCTCTTATCTCAAATGGAGTTTCCCAAACACTTCAATCCAAATACACTGGTTTAGATAAAACAATAAAACAGGTTTATTAACTACAGCAAGGTAGTGTGACAGGATCTCTGGGGTGCAGCATGGAAGTGTGGGACTGCTGTGTCCCTTGAATTCTCCAGCTTTTGACTGTCTCTCACAATGCTTTTCTAGTGACAAGCAGCAAACTCTTCCAGCTGCTGTGATCCCTCAGCACAGCAGCATGTAGAGCCCCATGCCCAGATTTCATGAATGCTCCCAGGGCTACCCATAAACCATAAGCAGAGAAAAACACTAGACAGATCCTCCTCAGCCCTCAGTCTTGTACCTCAGCATTATATTATCATGTACTGCCCAAGAAAAACAATGCAAATGTATTAATTGTGTCACCGCTTCTTTAGTGGAAAGTGGACATACACTGGTCTTTGTAAACATGAACCATTTGCCAGACACTTCAGGCAAACTCACTGGTAAAGATAAACAGCATCTAGACTTAAAAACTAATTCGAATTAGCGTTTTGCTAATTCAACATAGCATGTCCACATTGAGTGGACCCTGAACCGAGGTTAAGGATGGCCAGAAGCAGTGCCGGCAGGGCATCAGGTTAGGACTTAGAGTGTGGAGCTGCTGCCTCAGGCTAGCTGAGCTCTGTGCTTAAAGGGACCCAACCCCCACCCCGGACAGACAGTTCTCAGGGTTCCCCACTTGCTTGTCTAACTCGATGAGGGACAGCAAAGCAGTCCTGTCTTGGAGTGCCCTGAATGCCCACACTCGGCACATCACAGCACTCGGCCATCAGCCTGGCTGCACTTGCCGCAGGCTGCCATCCGGGGGGGGGGGGCGTCAATCGGGGGCCGTCAGGATCCAGGAGGCCCTGCAGGAGAGCTTCCTCCCTGAGGAGCCTGCAGAGCCACCCCAGCCCTCCCCATCGGGGGCTCGTACCCCATTCCTCCCTCACCTCCTTCCACTTACCCCTCCCTAGCCCCCCTTCCTGATGTAAAAAACAAAGGACACGTGTTCAAAAACAGAAACTCTCTGTATTTAACAAAACTGGAGGAGGGGGATTAACCACTGGGGATACTGGGAAAAGGAGGTGGGAGAGGGGAAGAGAGAGGGTGGAAGAGGGGAGGAGGAAACCTGGGAGGAGGGAGCTGGAAGGGGGAAGCCAGGGGAAGAAGGAGGATGGGAAGTATAAAACTACGGTACGCCATATCTTCAGTACTGTGTACAGATGGGGTCTCCTCACCTCAAAAAAGATATTCTGGCCTTGTAAAGTGTTCAGAAAAGGGCAACTATAATGATCAGGGGTTTGGAACAGGTCCCATATGAAGAGAGGCTAAAGAGACTGGGACTTTTCAGCTTAGGAAAGAGGAAACTGAGGGGGGATATGATAGAGGTCTATAAAATCATGAGTGGTGTGGAGAGGGTGCATAAAGAAAAGTTCTTCATTAGTTCCCATAATATAAGGACTAGAGGACACCAAATGAAATTAATGGGTAGCAGGTGTAAAACAAATAAAAGAAAGTTCTTTACACAGAGCATGTGTCAACCTGTGGAACTCCTCGGCACAGGAGGCTGTGAAGGCTAGAACTATAACAGAGTTTAAAGAGAAGTTAGATAAATTCATGGAGGTTGGGTCCATGGAGTGCTATTAGCCAGGGCGTAGGAATGGTGTCCCTGGCCTCTGTTTGTGGAAGGGTGGAGATGGATGGCACGAGACAAATCGCTTGGTCGTTGCCTTAGGTCCATCCCCTCCGGGGTACACGGTGTTGGCCACTGTCGGCAGACAGGCTACTGGACTAGATGGACCTTTGGTCTGACCCAGTACGGCCATTCTTATGTTATATTCTACGCTCAGGGCTCAGGGTTGGGAGTTTCACTGGACCAACTTGTTTTTCATGCAAACCTGCTCCTGGGTTCGCATGTGGCCTTTGGTGACCAGGCTGGCAGCTATCCTTCCCTAGACGGCCGCTTTCCTGTGCCTAGTGCAGAGGTCGTGGACGTTGGAGGCCCCTCCCCAACTCTCGATGAGGTCCACGATCTCCACACTAGACCAGGCGGGCGCCCGCCTCCTGCGGCCCCGGGCAAGCTCCTGGGAGCTGCCAGCTTGGTCCTGGGAAGAGGCGGAGGGCTGGGTGGCAGCGGGTGACTGGCTCATGCTGTGCCAGGTGCAGGGTTTGCTGGCTGGGTGCTGGCAGGCTTGCAACTGGCACAAGCACTGTAGCCAGCCCGTGCCCCTTTAAGGACTCTGGGGCCAGGAGGGGGGCAAAAGAGTTTCTCTGGTTTGGCCCAGAGTGGCCACCAGGGCAACCTGGGAAGGGCTAGCCTCCCACTAGTTCAAATTAAGTGGCTACACAGCCCTTAATTCAAACTACTTCATTTGAACTAGGCGTTAGTCCTCATAGAATGAGGTTTACCTAGTTCGAATTAAGTGCTCCGCTAGTTCGATTTAAATTAGAAGTAGCAGTTTGTATGTGTAGTCCCTATTAAAATTAATTCGAACTAAGTGCTGTTAGTTCGAATTAACTTTGTAGTGTAGACGTACCCTGATAGTTCTCCTCATTACAACTGCAGCATTTTCCTCATTACAACTTTTCATCCTTCTATAGGGTGGGGGGAATTGAATCTGAGAGATAAATAGCTCATGATAACTGTGTACAATTTAACTTCTGAATGGAGCGTAACACAATTAAAATAATAAGCCTCATACGGTGCTCAGCAAAATTTCAACTAGAGTAACTAGAGTATACAACATTAAACATGTCTCTAATGCAAAACAGTTTAAATTAAAACAGAAACAGCCAGTTTGGGAGAACATCACACTGTGGGCCAGATTGCAGTCAGTGCCTGATTAGGGGCTCGCCAAAAATGCAGCCTTTGTTCTCCTAGGATAAAGAGCCTGATTCAAAACCCACTCAAGTCAATGGTAAAACTACCTAGTATGAAATGATATTGCCAACTGAAACTTTGTGGTATTTGTGACAGATATGTCAATTTCCTGCAATACTCTGGACGAACCTTACTGAATTAAGTTAAAGTTAATGTACCAATATGAGCCAGGGATTTTATGTAAGTCCATGGGGAAGGAGCTATGACCAGTGGGGGCTGATTATCAAATTCACTTACCAATAGAAAAGGAAAGGACTTTAAGAAGTTTAAACTGACTCAGGGCCTTCTTGATCCAAAGACCAGCTGGGATGTCTGGAGAGGGTTGGAAAGCTAAGCATAAGCCCCACCAAGACAAAAGGTATGTGTGAATCCACTCAGGACCTTTTGGGCTGAGTATACTCAGAGGTGTGGGAGTTTGAAAGAATATATAAATACTGAGGACATGACAGCACATACAGCACTGCAGCTGCATTACTGTAGCACTTAGGGTATGTCTAGACTATATGGCTCCGTCGACGGAGCCATGTAGATGAGTTTACTAGACATAGGAAAATGAAGCGGCGATTTAAATCATCGCCGCTTCATTTACATCAAAATGACCGCCGTGCTGTGCTGATCAGCTGTTTGGCGGCACAGCGGGGCAGTCTGGACGTGCTACGGTCGACATGAGAAGCCTTTGTCGACCGCTCCATTATGCCTTGCGAAATGAGGTTTACCAGAGCGGTCGACAAAGGCTTCCCTTTTTGACCACGGCGCGTCCCGACTGCCCTGCTTTGCCACCAAACAGCTGATCGTCACAGCGCAGTGGCCATTTTGATGTAAATGAAGCAGCGATTATTTAAATCGCTGCTTCATTTTCATATGTCTAGTAAACTCATCTACATGGTTCAGTTGATGGAGCCATGTAGTTTAGACATACCCTTAGTGTAGATGCTGCCATTGCAGTTAAGCTAAGAAACTGATCCTTTTTGTTCTTGGCTCCTTCTCAATTCAGGCACAGGATTTTTTACATTCCTTTAAATAAACAAGATTGCATCAAAGAAATGCCTTGTTACTATCAGTTGTGACTCCCAATTGGAACATGCACAGAGCTCCAAACTTTGAATAGCTGTTTGGGTCAAAAAGGGGCAACACCATTTTACCAGATGATGCTTAGTTCTCTGGTAGCAGAAAAATACCACATGGCATGTACAATTCCATGAACTGCCCTTTATTTAAAGGTTTATTATATGGGAAAAGGAAACAAGGGAGCTATTTATAAAGATAAAGCAGATAAATGAACATACATACAAATCAGTTCCAAATTTTGTTTCAAAATGAAATAGGGCAAGCACTGTATGTACTTCGAGGCTAAGCATGAGAATCTTTTTCTTATGTTTTGTAATCCTTGCTGCTCAGAATCCAAGTAGCATAAAAGATACACTTCCTGCTTGCTAAGGTTTTTTAATTCCTTATCTCCTTATGTTTCAAGTTATACATTTAGCTGATGGGAGGAATTAACTTTCATTCCTCCTCTTCATGAGCGGGGGGCAGAGTCAGCACTAGGGCAATTGCTTAGGGCCCCGCACAGTGCAAAGGCCCCCCTATTCATTATTAGTTTGTGTCTTCTAGATTTTGTCTATGTTGTGCCTTGTACATAGGATTATCAATAATATTTTTATTTTTTCTATACCATATAATTAATATAACCTGGTCTGCCACCAGCAAGGAGGGTCTGGTGCAAGATCTAGGGCCATGGTATCCAACCAGTTCTGAAGCAATAGACACTGTAGTGGCTATTGCTGTGGTGAACTAGTCACACTCAACTAGCCAAATAGCCACATTTTCAAACCAACTAGCCACACTTAAATGGCCAAATGGCCACATGTGTCTAGTGGCTAGTGTGTTGGCCACCTCGGAACTAGGGGTTTATTTTGACAACACAACCCAATAATATGTGTAGTTTCCCCAGATTATTGGGTGTAGACTCAAATTTGAGTCCACATCCAATAATCTGGGAAAACTACGTACCATCGTTAGGCACCTCAGAGACAATATTTCCCCACTTGCAAGCACTGTGTCCGTGTCTGGAAAATACATTTTAATGAAATATAATAAAGGGGGAAAGGAAAAAAATTAACTTGGGGAATCACCACAATCATGATTGAGAAACATATGACCATGAGTAGACCCCATAGTACATTAAACAGTGTCCCTTTCCTTGGTCTCTCACCTTGTGATGTGAAAATCTGATGAACAAATGTCCCTTTAACTACCCCCTCTCTCTACCACATCCCCTTCACACTTGTTGTCCCAGAGTTCAGGGGTGTGTTTGTATGAGCTGGCCTCCCATTTTGGGGGTAGAAAGGCAGGAAGTAATGCCTCAGCTGCTGCACCATTCACGCTGCATCATTCACTCACTACTGGCGGCTCCAGTATCATTCTACACCACTGGTCTCGTTCCTACAGTCTCTGGGACATCTTGGGATATCGTTAACACAGCCATTGGTGCCTCCAAATGAAATCAATAGGTAGCAGGTTTAAAACAATCAAAAGGAAGTATTTCTTCATAGCAATGCACAGGAAACCTGTGGAACTCCTTGACAGAGGACATTGTGAAGACTAGAATTTTAACAGGGGTCCTGTATTCCTCCCCTTCTCCCGACCCTCTGGCTATCCCCATCCCTGCTGCTCCTCCGGCCAGGGGACCTCTTCCCCCTCTTTCCTGCCCCCCCTCACCCAGAGTGCACCAGTGCGGGAGGCTTGAGTGGCCTCAACCCCCGGTCCTAAATCAGGCTTCACCCCCAAACTCCCAGCCATGGGACAACTCCCAGCCCTGGGCTGGCCCTTCTTCCTCCTAATCTCTGGGTAGGGCCTCCCCAAGCGCTAGACTGGGATCCCCTCCCTTTCTGGTCCGTGCTGGCCAAGGAGTGCCAGGCTGCCACATGACCTTGTCTCTCCTGCTGGGCTGCCACTTATCCACAGCCCTGGCTCTCCTGCCAGCCCCTTACTGGCTGCTGCTAACACCACCGGGCTTTCAAGTGGGCAGGAGAGACGGGGGAGAGGTCCACTCAGGCCCGCCCTGCTGTCGCCCTCCTGTTGCCTGAGTCTTGGCCACTGGGGCTCTCTGATCCAGGAACATCCGTGGTCCTGACAGACCAGAGAGTGCCGGTTTAGGGATGTGTAACCTGTACTACAGTATTGCTTTATGTATTTATCCATTACCTGAACAGCTATTTCAATGAGAAATACTATTCCTATGCAGCATTTGTTGTTTCACCACCACACGACATGGTGGCTGTTTTGAGTTCAAACCAATTCTCTGAGACCTGCCAAATCTGTTATTTGCCATTCTAAAGTTTGTACAGCAAGGGAACAGCTGGTTACATATGAGAGGAGCAGAATGTGTTATGATTTCAACATCTCTGTTTTGACCAGTGTAACTAGTAGGGCTCCCTAGCTAGATGGCCTAACATCTGTTTGCATCTTTCTACTGCATTCCAAACACTTATTTGCTCTTATCTACATATTCAGCGTTTTGAGAATTTGCCTTATTTCGATGGAAAATGACTTTCCATGTCAGGATCCAAAAGCAAGAGAGTTAAAAATAAAGATCCTATTTACTGGGATGGCCATTTGGTACAGCTCCAGAAGCAGAAACAATACAACAGCTTGTGAATGGTCTCATTAGTGTACCATAGGCAGTAAAGTTTTTGCTTGCACCTGGTCAACATCCATATGATTTCTATTTTTCCTGCTCTTCAGTTCTTCATCCAAAGCCAGGCCAATTGTTGATTTAAGCTACAGATTTCCAGGCCTTGTAATATGGTATATTGGAGATGGGCATAGTCACCTTGCAGTTTTCTTCTGGAGTTCCTTTGTGAACATATACTATGTGTCAGTGGGAACAAACAAAGCCAGTTGCTAGAAGGGCTTGTTTGTTTGTTGTTGGTTTTCATTTGTTTTTGCTATTGCCCTAGAATATTGACACTTGGACCAAATATGCTACATTTTTAATAGAACAGTTCACTAGTAAAGCCAAAGTAATGAAAGTATCTTGCAGTCAAGACTTGTTTAATATGGAAATTCCTGACTGAATGGTATTTCATATCTTCCTCTCTTCAGCCATTTCAAATATGAATCAGATGATCGGAGAAAATGGTGAATTCTAAACTACTGTGCACATAAAAAATTCAGTTACCGGTACATGCAATGGCAAGGAGTCAAGTGAATGCAAAGTGTTATCATTTATAGACCTGGATGTTTCAGTCACCAGAATGATTCCTCAGAAGCAAGATATAAAAATCTGAGGAAAGAGAGAACACTAAGAAAAATGCCTGGGCCAGATGTTGCTTCTTGGTGCTGTGGTGCTAATGGACCCTAAACATATCCTTAAAGGGACATCTGGGGACTCCCCTTCTTTAGGGGAATTATTCCCCTTAAAACACTTCTCTTGGAATAGGGAACATTTGGGGGAAGGAGAGAGTTTGGAAGGGCATGTCATAATGCTGGTGATTCTGACAGTCTAATGACTTCTGCACATGACAGTAAAAGTTAGTTTTACCAGTAATGTTTTTAAAACCATTGTTGAGCCTTTCTTCCTCCTCAGTGCGCTGAGCATAGCTCTGACAGGATTGATGATCTGGGCCTTTATGTAAAGTTGACTGCAACTCAAAATTTTGTTCAGCATTAATGATGAGTTTTCAAAAGTGATGTACTTATCTGGCACACTCTAAAGGTGCCTTTTACCTGAACTCACACACGAACAATAAGCAGGAACAAAGTAATTAATCTAAGCTTGTGAAAAAAGCAACAGTGTTTCTGCATCCATCATGCTATTTTGAGTGGATGGATACTTCAAAGTCTTGTATTTGTGGTAAGGGTCAAAATTATTGTACTGTCCATGGGCGCTGGGGGAAAAAAGATAAATTAGAGTAACAGGCATTCCAACATGAAAATATGTGACTAGATGAATATATCTATGGCCACACACTAGTCTTTCCAGTGAAAGTTATGGATTTCAGAAACATGTGCCTATCATATGGTGAGATTTTAAGTGGTATATGGTATAGAATTTATCCTTCAAAAGCTTTGATTTAAGTTTAGAACTATAGTTTCCATATCTTGTCTCTTTTGAAGTGTTCTGGGCTGGATATGTTGTCACTTTTTTAACCAAATTTCATTTTTAAGAATATTTCATTTAAAAAAATGTTTTTCAGAACTGTTGATTTTAAACATACCACCCAACTGACTCTCCCGCTATAAGAATATCTAACTGATAGAGCGTGAAGAAGCTATGAGATGCAACACAATGAGAAGATCCTTTCTATTCCAATAAAGGTGGGTCGTGATATCATGCAACAAGATACCATTGAAATAACTTACCTAGGGGTGTGAGGGTATGTCTACACTAGAAAGTTAGTTCGAACTAACGGACGTTAGTTCGAACTAACTTTCCTATGCGCTACACTAGCGCTCCGCTAGTTCGAATTTGAATCGAACTAGCGGAGCGCTTAGTTCGAACTAGGTAAACCTCATTTTACGAGGACTAACGCCTAGTTCGAACTAGCTAGTTCGAACTAAGGGCTGTGTAGCCCTTTAGTTCGAACTAGTGGGAGGCTAGCCCTCCCCAGGTTTCCCTGGTGGCCACTCTGGCCAACACCAGGGAAACTCTATGCCCCCCTCCCGGCCCCGGACCCCTTAAAGGGGCACGGGCTGGCTACGGTGCCCGTGCCAGGTGCAAGCCTGCCAGCACCCAGCTAGCAGACCCTGCACCTGGCACGGCACAGAGCCACCCACCCGATGCCCCCCAGCCCACCCCCTCTTGCCGGGACCAGGCTGGCGGCTCCCGGGAGTTTGCCCTGGACCGCAAGAGGCGGGCACCTTCCTGGGCTAGTGCGGACATCGTGGACCTCGTCCACGATCTCCGCACTAGGCACAGGAAAGTGGCCGTCTAGGGCAGGAGAGCTGCCAGCCTGGCCACCCAGGAGCAGGTGTGCATGAAAATCAAGGGGGTCCACTGAGACCCCCGACACTGAGCCCTGAGCTTACAATGGCCGTACTGGGTCAGACCAAAGGTCCATCTAGCCCAGTAGCCTGTCTGCCAACAGCGGCCAACCCTAGGGACCCTGGAGGGGATGGACCGAAGACAATGACCAAGCCATTTGTCTCGTGCCATCCCTCTCCAGCCTTCCACAAACTTTGGGCAGGGACATCACTCCTACCCTCTGGCTAATAGGACTCCATGGACCCAACCTCCATCACTTTATCTCACTTCCCTTTAAACTCTGTTCTAGTTGTAGCCTTCACAGCCTCCTGCAGCAAGGAGTTCCACAGGTTAACTATTTGCTTTGTCAAGAACAACAACTTTCTCTTACTAGTTTCAAGCCTGCTACCCATTCCTTTCCTTTGGTGTCCTCTAGTCCTTCTTTATGGGAACTCAGGAAGAACTTTTCTGAATGCACCCTCTCCACCCAACCCCTGCTTTTAGAGACCTCTATCCTGTCCCCCCTCCGTCTCCTCTTTTCTAAGCTGAACAGTCCCAGTCTCTGTAGCCTCTCTTCATCTGGGACCTGTTCCCAACCCCTGATCATGTTAGTTGCCCTCCCCTCTCCCAGCCTTTCTCTTCCCCTCTCCCACCTCCTTTTCCCAGTCTCCCCCAGTTTTTTTCAATAAAGACAGAGTCAATGTTGGAAGAAACGTTATCTTTATTTTGTACATCAATAAGAAGGGGGGCTAGGGAAGGGCAAGTGGAAGGAGGTGAGAGAGGAATGGGGTACGAGCCCCCGATGGGGAGGACTGGGCTGGCTCTGCGGGCTTCTGGGGGTGGAAGCTCTCCTGCAGCCCCCCAATTACTCCCTCTCCCCAGATGGCAGCCTGCGGCAAGTGCAGCCGGGCTGATGGCCGAGTGGTGTGATGTGCCCAGTGTGGGCACTCAGGGCACTCCAAGCCAGAACTTCTTTGCAAGCGGGGCACCCCTTAGAACTGTGTGTCCGGGGTGGGGGTCGGGACCCTTTAAGCGCAGCCCTCGGCTAGCCTGAGACAGTATCTCCATGCTCTAAGTCCTCCTTTTATGCCCTGCCGGCACTGCTTCCGGCCATCCTTAAGCCCTGTTCAGAGTCCACTCAATGTGGACTTACTAGTTCGAACTAGCAAAACGCTAGTTCGAACTAGTTTTTAGTTCTAGATGCGTTAGTTCGAACTAGCTTAGTTCGAATTAACTAATTCGAACTAAGTTAGTTCGAACTAGCGCTGTAGTGTAGACGTACCCGGATAGATTTTCTGTCTATGACATTTGAAAATTGAGTTCTAGGATATTTTGAGGAAGTTCTATGAACTTTGTTTTATAGGAGTTCAGACTAGACATGGGATTTTCAGACTTTATTGCAATGAGACCACCTTCTGATGACAAAAATTACTACATGAATCGGGGTGTGGGGAAAGGGGGAACCAACACTCAAGCCCACCTGACTCCCACTACCCTGGTGGAAGAGACAAAGCCAAAATCTGAAACCCATCACCCAGGGTGAGAGGTCCAAAGCTGAAGCCAGAGCCCCACTGCTCTGGGCAGGGAAGCCAAAGCCCTAACCTCACTGTCTAGGGGGAGGGGACCAGAACTGCAGTTCAAGGGCGTCAGCCTCAGGAGTGTGGGTGGATAGGGAGAGGGGCTGTAGCCTGAGCCTTGACACCCAGGACTGAAGTCCTTGACCCTCGGCAGTAGGATTCAAGCTACAGCTTTGGCCCTGGGCAGTAGGGTTTGGGATTAGACTTTAGGCCTGGACTATAGTAAATCTAGCATCAGCCACAGCAAACGACCCACAGTTTGAGAATTACTGGCATAGAGGATCACTATGGTTCTTTCTGGCCTTAGAATCTGTGAAGTGTTCCCTCTCGGAAGTGACTACCTAAGCACAACCTTTGCAAAGTAGGAAAATCAAAGATTTCACTTCCTTATGGTAACCAAGTTGCAGGATATTATGTTAGAGAAGGGACTCAGAATTGCTACAGGACAGTAGTAACTCATTGTCAGCAGAAGCTCAGTGGCAGAGAGTGAATGGGGAAAGAAAAAAGCTTTCTAATTGAAGTAGCTTGTTTTTCAGATGATCCACACCCAAATTCTCCACAGAGCAACACTGAGAGATCACAAGTCCTATAACAAACTGAAAAAAACCCACAATTCAAAATTATTTTTGGGGGAAAGTATTTTTTGCCTTTCTTTTACATTCTAGAACCAAAAATGTTCAGATCCTGCTGTCCCTCAGTTCTGCTCCCATTCCAGGAACATTCTTTAAATCTTTGAGGTAAAATCCTTGCTCTGTTGAAGTCAGTGCAAAAACTCCCAGGGTATGTCTACACTACCCTCCTAGTTCGAACTAGGAGGGTAATGTAGGCATACCGCACTTGCAAATGAAGCCCGGGATTTGAATTTCCCAGGCTTCATTTGCATAAGCGGGGAGCCGCCATTTTTAAAACCCCGCTGGTTCGAACCCCGTACAGCGCGGCTACACGGGGCATGAACTAGGTAGTTCAAACTAGGCTTCCTAGTTCGAACTACCGTTACTCTTCGTGAAATGAGGAGTAACGGTAGTTCGAACTAGGAAGCCTAGTTCGAACTACCTAGTTCGTGCCCCGTGTAGCCGCACTGCACAGGGTTCGAACCAGCAGGGTTTTAAAAATGGCGGCTCCCTGCTTATGCAAATGAAGCCCGGGAAATTCAAATCCCGGGCTTCATTTGCAAGTGCAGTATGCCTACATTACCCCGCTAGTTCGAACTAGCGGGGTAGTGTAGACATACCCCCACTGATTACAATAGGGTCAAGATTATATCTCCAAAGTTGGCCGCTCAGAAGAGCATGGTAAGCAGTAGAAAAATGATAAGCCATGCTCATAATTCAGACCACAAAGTATGTGATAGATTAGAGGTTCATTCCCAGCTTTCCCCTGGGAAAACAGAACTCATGCTAAGGGCGAAGTAGACATCTTGTCAGCTGGCAGCATCGATTATATGTGTCTAATATTTCTGTATTAGTTCTGTTAACTCAGATCAGAATATGCATGTTTAAAATCACCCTATACCATCACTTTAAAGGAAGTGGCACTAAAATTATTCACTAATTTCATAGTTGCATGAATGAAATACAGAATGCAATAAGGCCTACAAAAAATAATCCTGTAATTTTTTTTTCAATAAATCCAGGAAGCTAGGGAAGAATAAAAATTGCTTTGTTATGTCTGTTAATACCCAAACTCTTAGGGTATGTCTACACTTGCACCCTCTTTCGAGAGAGGGATGCAAATATAAACATTCAAAATTGCAAATGAAACCAGGATTTAAATATCCTGCATTTCATTTGCATATTAGCGTTATGGCGCTATTCTGAAATAGTGCTATTTCGAAAAAAGAAACACTGTCTAGACGTGGTTATTTCAAAAGAAAACCCATCTTCTGAAATAACCCTTATTCCTTCTACAATGAGGTTTACCAGTTATGTCAGAAGAAGGGTTTTCTTTTGAAATAACTGCGTCTAGACAGCATTTTATTTTTTGAAATAGCGCTATTTCAAAATATCGCCATAAAGTGAATATGTAAATAAAGCACGGGATATTTAAATCCCGGCTTCTTTTGCAATTTTGAATGTCTACATTTGTATCCCTCTCTTGAAAGAGGGTGCAAGTGTAGACATACCCTTATTTATCCACCATAGCCTTTGTTGTGTACTTGGTAATTAGCAGGCTTACATTCAGGGAATGCTTTGCTTCTTTCCAACTTTTAATCAGTTTAATTATGCCCAATAACTAATTTAACAACATTTGGTGAAAGTCCTGATCACACAGTTATTTTACAAAGTACTGTTCAGGATATTTTTGGTAGATTGAAGAAGTGGCAATAGTGCAGCATATTAATGAAGTAGCAGACTTACCTGATGTTGCCTTCAGGGTAGGGCCTTGGGATTGTGAGGGGATATGCAGGAGGCTGGGAGCTATATCCTCCCACAATCTCTCCCCATCCCTAGATCTCCTCCCAGCTGCCCCAGGCCTGTTCTCTCCCAGCTCAGGCTACCTGCCATCCCCCGCAACGCACCAGGGGCCTGTTCTCTCCCTACCAGACCAGTTCCCAGGGGCCTATTCTTTCCCTCCTCACCAGAGCTGCAGCTAAGGGCTGGGAAGGGGTGAAAAGGTTTGGGTCAGGGGGCTACTTATTCAGTGTGCTGGCAGGCAAGATGGCAGAGCCCCAGGCCTGCTGGCTGCTCCCTTGGTGATACAGCTGCCCCCTCGTGACCACTCTGAAGGATAGCTCTTTCCTGGGAGTTCGCTGCTTCAAGAGGCAACTCTCATATCACGTCCCTTCAAAAGTAGCCCCTCCATTTGCATGTTATAGAAAACTGTCCCTTTCCCAGAGCTCCTGATTGTCATGGTACAGCCAAACCTTGACCTTGTTTTAAGTCAGGAGAAGAGGAAGCTGCAGACCAAATTTGGTGGCCCTACCTCCTACAGTTTAGGAGGGGTTCTTGAACAAATGGATTCACAGACGGACGGACAGACAGACAGATAATGGAGATGAATGGTTCTGTGAAGTTTATAATGATGTTTCTGTTCTCTTTCATGAACGAAAACTAAGTAGACACCTGACCTACAGTGGTGACAGAAAGTATTTGTCAAGTCACCATTGCTTCCAATGGAGCTGCCCAGTAGTTAATGAAAAAGGCCATGTGACATTTTACAGTACTTCCATGATCACTGCAACTCATATTACCTCTGTGCACACTGTACCATCTGGGATTGCTCGAGTTCTCCTTTTGCTCTTATGTTGCTAACGGTCATGAAAGGACTAAAGCTAAATTTACTAACCTGTTTACTGGATATACTTGCGACAAACCCCAGATCCTGACTGTGATTGATTTAAACAGGTTGTTTATAGACTCAGTATCAATATACATGCAATGCATTATGGACGTTCAAAGGGACTCTCACATAGTGAGATGTGACTCAAAATGAATAAGACTAACAGAGTCAGTCCCACATGATTGCAATTATAGGAGAAGAGTGAATAGGTGTTAACGGTGCTTTGGTATTGTATGTGCAGGTGCTGAACTTACATATATTTAGTGGTGGATACCTTGTATGAAAAAGGCAATTAGTTGAAAATATTGCTGCTACAGCAATGACCAGATTGGTCCTAGTCCCTATGTGAATGCAGGGAGAAAGGAATGTCATTCTGTGATAGAGCACGCTGGGCAAGAGGTTAACCTTACACTGAGGACTGAGAAAGCCACACCCCTTCTACCTTACTGGGCATGCTCCAGCTACACGGATATAAAAAGGAGCAGGTCTGCTCATTTGAGGCTGTTGGCTGCAGGAAAAGGACATGAATTGCTGAATGTAGGGAAGTAGCGGTGAAAACCCTGGAAACATTGCAATCCAGGCTGAAGGTACAATCCCCTCCATAAACCCCCTTTCATGTGGTGTGACTGTGCAGTGATCTTATTTCAGGTCTCTGAACTAGCCCTAAGGATGATCTAGCTCTAATGATGTGCTTATCTAAATTTCATACTGTACTGACACCACATTTTGTGAGCAAAGTCCTTTTTGCTATTGGTGACTTGATAAAGGGGGCACAATTTAAAGGTCGGAGGTCATGTGATTGCCCAACATGTCATCTCTGCTGCCCACTTACCAGACCTTTTCATGTTTCCCTCCTCGCGGTCCTTTCCCCCATTTTGCCCCTTCACCCACCACCAGCCCTGATGCTCCTCCATAATCCCTCCATGTAGCACATCCCTAGGAAAGGCCAAGACTTCCCAAACAGGGCCACCGCCCATGAGGAACCGAGCCCTGCATGTGCTAAATTCACCCAGAGCTTTGCTTAGAGCTAGATATAGACATAGAAAAGCCTTTCAACCTGTAACTCGCACACCTAGACCACTTACAGTGAGAGATAAGAACAATGGAGCTCTACAGCCTAAGCTGCGAGCCAGCTGGCTTTTAACTCAGGCGGTAGAGGCTCCTACACTAAGCTCTAAAGGTTCCAGCTTCAAATCCGCCTGGTGGTGGTTACATTCCCATCAAATTATCCTAACCTGCAGGCTCTGCAGCAGCCCTCTGGGTTGACAGCCTCACTGTCAGAGGCTACGTCTAAATTGCATTGCTTTTCTGGGATACTGGACATATCGCAGAAAAGCAATGCTGCATCCAAGGAACACCGCTGCTTTTCCGATTTTTTTTTTTAAAAGCGGACGTGCTCTTTTTGCCATCCCTGTAAACCTCGTTCTACGAGGAACAAGGGATGTGTCAAAAGAATAGTTTTTTCCAAAATCTGGTGCTGTGTAGATGCACCAAAGTTTGGAAAAGCCTCTTTCAACAGTAAAGTGGAAAAAGATACGCAATTTGCGTACCACAAAATGTGCTTCTTTTTCCAATTGAAACTTGCAATCTAGACATAGCTAGAGACAGGAAACTGAATTAAGTGGACCACTGGTCTGAGTCTGTAATATGGCAATTCCTGTTTTTTTAAATATATATTTCCTTATTTTGATCAAATGATAACTTGATAAATACATTGCATGAAGTAATACAAGAAAAAATGTTACTTCATCATACTTTGTTTTTGTAACTGATCAATGTTCATTCAGTAATACAATGAACATGATTATCAAGTCTGGGGATTTTTCTAGGCTCATTGACTGACTGATCCCAGCTTTCCTGCTCAAATGCAAGCAGCTTTTTGACTGCCTATCAGCCTTCAGCCATGCATATACTTTCTGTTGGGGTTCTGTTTCCAGTCCAAAATAATCCTTTGAAGCAGTAGGAAGGATCAGCGTTCACATTGCTTATAGAAGGCAAATGAATTATTCAGCAGCTAAGCACTTACAATAATTAAGGATGACAAATCTTTGGGCTGTTTTTAAGCAACTTTGTTGCTTGCAAAAGCATGTCAGAAAAGGGTGAATTTGGAAAGATGTGAGGGAGCAGATTGTAACCTGGTGAACATTTTTGAAAGAGTGGAGTAAAATCTGTTTTTGAAACTATAAATGCCTTTGACATTTTTTATGTTAAAATACAAATAATTGGTGCCAATGAGAATGTAAAATGGGTCAAAGGCAACTGAAGGATAAAATGTATCTTTTTACAATCATTGCTAACAAACGTTTTGAAAGTACAGAGAACAGTTGCAAATATCGAGGAAGGTTCAGGACTGAGAAGGAAAATGGACTAGCTGGAGAAATAGTCTTTTGAGGGGTCATGATGAATCAATGAATTAGGTCCTAGAACATTAGCACTGTTTTTTACATAACCTTTACAGAAACAAATATTTCAATAAAGTATTTAGTACCTGATCATGAAACCAGGAAAGCCCCAGTGATAAACACTCCCATTGACTTGAACAATACTAGCTCTTTAAGAAGCACTTTAAGGAACACATCTTTGTCTGCAAGCCTTTACAACTCCTAGTTGACATCTGAGTTCCTTGTGAGATTCTGTGCTATTTTAGGGTTCAACACAGACCTGTAAGGGGTTGTGTTACTGCCTTCCCTGCAACTCTATGAAGTGCTTTAGATACTATACGTCTGTGGCTCTCATCCCTGATGCAAAGAGCCTTCATAAAAGCATTCAGCTCTCACCTTGGCTTCCACAATGCTTTGCTACTCTGTGCAAGGTCAGCCTAATACCCTATGGCTACGTCTACACTGGCCCCTTTTCCGGAAGGGGCATGTAAATTTCACGAGTCGTCGTAGGGAAATCCGCGGGGGATTTAAATATCCCCCGCGGCATTTAAATAAAAATGTCCGCCGCTTTTTTCCGGCTTTTAAAAAAGCCGGAAAAGAGCGTCTAGACTGGCCCCGATCCTCCGGAAAAAGTGCCCTTTTCCAGAGGCTCTTATTCTTACTTTGAAGTAAGAATAAGAGCCTCCAGAAAAGGGCACTTTTTCCGGAGGATCGGGGCCAGTCTAGACGCTCTTTTCCGGCTTTTTTAAAAGCCGGAAAAAAGCGGCGGACATTTTTATTTAAATGCCGCGGGGGATATTTAAATCCCCCGCGGATTTCCCTACGACGACTCGTGAAATTTACATGCCCCTTCCGGAAAAGGGGCCAGTGTAGACGTAGCCTACAAGTCTTGAATTTCCTCCCAAATCACTTGTCTTTGTCACAATTTGCTCAGGTCTCCAGAAATGCAAGTTTATATGCAATCCCCCTCAGCTTTGGCAAGTGAGAGTTTTGCTGTAGCTAAACTCACTGACACACAAGCTTGGTTGCCTTGTTTCAGGATATGCCAGTCCAAACTTTGCATTGCAGGGAACATACATAATGAACACCAGCTCTCAAGATCCCCAGAAGTCTCCCTTGCAGTGTCCAGCCCTCTCCTGAAACAATCACAGAAGTTATTATGTTCATCTCTCCTTTAAAGAGATAATACTCTGCAGCTCACTAATTTGACACATGCATATGTTTCCCACTATCATTTCTGCATCCTCCCACACGGGGGAAACAAAACCCATGTCTAAACAGTGAAAGAATATCTAGGATAAAGCCTTCATTCTACAGACTCATCCCCATGGCAGAATATATTGATCCCATCATTTCTGGGTTTCTACAGCTGAAGAAATGCATTCCCTCCTGGAAACAGATCCATGTGAAGGAATGCTGGTTTTATTCACATAGGATGCCTCTGCACTGCACCCTTACCTCGAAATAAGCTACACAATTTGTGCTTTGCAAACTGTGTAGCTTATTTTGAGGTAATTTCAAAATCGCTTTGCTCTGCTCTGCTTTGCTCCCCGTCCCCCTGGTCTGCAGACCAGGGGGATGGGGAGTAAAGCAGAGCAAAGCCGCGGAGCCCGAGGGCAGCAGGACAGCCACGGCACGTCTAGGCTGTTCCGCTGCCCCTGTGCTCCGCGGCTTTGCTCCGGACGCCTGTGGTACAGCAGCTGGGGCGCTGCCGGTTGGTCCCATAGCGCCGCTCTGGGCGCTACTGGACAAACCCGGCAGCACCCCAGCTGCTCTGCCCCAGGCATCCTGATTCAGCCACTGCTGGTCAGTTTCAGCAGCGGCTGAATCATGACGCCTGGGGCAGAGCAGCTGGGGTGCTGCTGGGTTGGTCCAGTGGCGGCGCTACTGGACCAACCCAGCAGCACCCCAGCTGCTCTGCCCCAGGCGTCCCCAAGTCAGCTGCTGCTGAAACTGACCAGTGGCTGACTACAGGAAGCCCCTGCCCCGGGCTTCCTGGAATCAGCCGCTGATCAGTTTCAGCAGCAGCTGACTTGGGGATACCTGGGGTTCTTAAGTTGAATCTGTATGTAAGTCAGAACTGGCATCCAGATTCAGCCACTGTTGAAACTGATCGGTTTCAGCAGCGGCTGAATCTGGACGCCAGTTCCGACTTACATACAGATTCAACTTAAGAACAAACCTACAGTCCCTATCTTGTACGTAACCCGGGGACTGCCTGTATTGATTCTATCAAATCTGGTCTTACATGTTGATTTGAGTCACTGCACCACATTTGTACCCTTTTTGGATTCCTTTGGGAGTTCATAGAACTAAATGATGAAGATTTCTATTCAGTGGCTGTACAGTTTCAACAAAAGTACAAAAAAATTTCAAGAGATCTCTGTGATGAGATCATCTTCCTGAAATGTACACATTCCACCAACTTTAAATCAGACTGTAAGCCAAAAGAACTGCTTCAAGAAATATTCAATCTCGGCCTGTCGACTGTATTTCCTAATATCACAATTGCATTACGTATTTTTGTCAGTCTTCCTGAATCAGTGGCTTCAGGTGAATGCACATTCAACATGTTTAAACAAGTAAAGAACTATCATCATTCCACAATGGCACAAGAGCATTTGAATGGGCTCGCAGTGCTTAATATTAACAGTGATGTTGCATGCAGATTAGATTTTTCTTCCATTATAAATGAGTTGGCACACAACAAAGCCAGAAAAACATTCCTAAAATGAAGAGTTTTGCTTGCAGTGTAAACTCATAATTAAAGTTACATTTTTAATATACATGCTATTGGTATAATGACTTAATTGTTAATAAATAAGTGTCTCAAGTGTTCATTTTCATATATTCTTTTGGATTTAGTATAACCCTGTGGATGAGAAGTTAGATACGTCGGGGTCTGGAGCTGGGGCTGGGGCTGAGGCTGGGGCTGTGGCTGGGCTGGGGCCTCTAAACTTGAAGTGGCCCAGGCCTCTGTCATTCTCTGAGAGGGCTTACTTATGGAAGCAGGTTTCTGATATGAATTCCCTTGATTAAATTTTTTATTCATTTTCTGTCCATATTTTGTAATATTTAATTCCAGCTTGCTCTTTTGGCCAAGATTCCCATCATTAACCTTATATAAAAAAGATGTGTAAACACAGCTAAACTGAATTCATTTAAAAATTAAAACAAGTATGTCTGAAAACTCTTTCAATGTTTCCCCATGCACAGTAATAATTGTTAGATACTTAGATATATAGTATATAATTACTTAGCTTTACGGTATATTTTACTATACATTTTAGAAATATATAGTAAAATATATATTTTACTCATAGTGCATCTGCCTATGAGTCCATTTGTTCAAGAACTCCTCCTAAACTGTAAGAGCTAGTGCATGCATCTGACGAAGTGGGTCTTTGCCCACGAAAGCTTATGCTCCTACACTTCTGTTAGTCTATAAGGTGCCACAGGACTCCTCGTCGCTTTTGCAGATTCAGACTAACACGGCTACCCCTCTGATACATGTAAGAGCTAGGACCATCAAATTTGGTAGGCAGCTTCCTCTTATCATAACTTAAAGCAAGGTCAGAGTTTGGTTGTGCAAGGATAATGGGATGTGCCTGGAATTCAATTGTTTCTCATAAAATGGGAAGGGTCTGATAGGAGGGACAATTATACTGCAGAATGATCACTGGGGGTTAGCATGAGGACCAGGACAGCTAAAATCGCATTAGGACCGCAGGTGGAGAAAGGGACAGCTATCTATATCTTTTAGAAAGTTAGTCTATTTGTGTCTCTTTGTCTGTGTGTCTGTCCCCAGACGGGGGACAACCTCTTCCCCCCAGCTGTTTCTGGTGCAGCAGCCTTGTAGAAGTGCTTCTCACCTGGCCCCTGAGCTGCTGCTATGAGAAAGGGCTGGGGTTGCCCTCTCTCCCTGGGGCTGCCCTCTCTCCTTGGGACAGTCTGCATACTGAACCCCTCATCCCCAGCCACACTCCAGAGCAATGAGTTAGTGAATAAAAACAACGTATTTGAGTTAAGAACCTAAGCAATGCCAGGTAAATCTTTTGTAGACTATAAACTAGATACAAAATAACAATTAAACAGCATATAGAGACTGCCAACATTAACACTTGCATTGTGGACACTATTTAAAGCCAAATATTTCAATCATAGTTTAGTTTCTTCTTAGCAAAATTGTGTCAGAGAAAGATAAGCGAAAAATGAACCAACATACGTAGCTGAATAGGCATCACTCATTATTTATTTCTTTACTCTTTCTTTATGGGGTTATCTTCCTGGTTGGGAGTGCAATTCACTCAAAATCTATGTCCATTAAAAGGACTTAATAAAAACATCTGCAATAAAGCACATTTATTTGGGGCCTGATATTCAATGTAAGTGTGGGTTGCAGTAATACTTATTCATGTAAATGTATAAATGCAGTGGAGTGCTCACAGGAGCAAGTGCTAGTGAAAGTGAGTTAAGGCTGTTAGATTTGTGCCTTAAATGATTTCGTGTGTGATCATTCCAAGCACTTCTATTGTTAAACAACCTTTCCAACATGAAAAAGATTGCTCAACATTAATCACATGCAGTACACACATACACAGAAACCCTGTACTTTTCTGCATATTTCTGTGTTTTAAATTTATAGACTGAAACACAAGCCAGCAGTGATAGATCAATTTCTCACCTTTATATCACTTACATTACATATAAGACTGATTTCAAGTAATTCTTAAGACTACAATAACATCTATGAAGTATTTAAGTGTTTATGCAAGAATTAAAATAAAGTCATTCTGATTTAACAGATTTTTGTATCAGATAATTGCGATAATCTTTTAGTTTTCAAGTAAAACACTCAGCCATCTATACTGAAAGATCAGCTTCCCTAAGAGACCACTTTTCTCAGGCTTTGGAATGGTTGCTGGATACCATTTTTGCTGTACAGAGATGAAGGTATAGGTCTGCAATTTATGCTGAATAAAATGGACCCTGGTGCATTTTAGTATCTACATGCCTGACTGAATAGCCAAAATCCGGATTCTTCCTTTACTCAGATCTAAAAATGTGTGGGTGTGGGCTCAGACCAAGCATGAAAGTGATTTAGGTATTGTTTCAATAATTCAGTCCCTTTTAAAGTGGCTGCTGCTATGTGGTCTATAGAGATGGTAGGACAAGCTTTATTGTGAATTCAAATGATGCTAGTAGAGTTTGATTGTGTAGTCAAGTTGAATCCAGTAAATTCTTCGAATTTTGGAACAAGGCAGTCATTTTATAGCCAATTCTAAAATAAATTACCATGTACTATACTCAGAAGGAGTAAATAACCATGTAATAACAGCAATTGCTAAGCACTCTCAAATCAATTTCTGGTCAATATTATACAATAGCAATGAAGTAAGCCAATACTTTAACACCAAGTGCATTATAATTGAATTGTACATTGGGATTTGAATGCTTAAAAAATGTTATAGCACTATGGTATGTACTTTCCAAAGGTAATTTTACATCAGATGAGTCATGTAAGGGAATGTCTACACTTGCACCCTCTTTCTATAGAGGGATACAAATGAAGACATTCAAAATTGCAAATGAAACTGTGATTTAAATATCCTGCAGTTCATTTGCACATTCACGTTATGGCACTATTTCAAAATAGCGTTATTTGGAAATAACAGGCGCAGTTAAGACGCTGTTATTTTGAAAGAAAACCTTTCTCTCTAAATAACCCTTATTCCTCATACAATGAGGTTTACCAGTGATTTCGAGAGAAGGGTTTTCTCTTGAAACAACCATGTCTTAACAGTGTCTGTTATTTCAAAATAGCACCATAACGTGAATATGCAAATGAAGCATGGGATATTTAAATCCCGTCTTCATTTGCAATTTCAAATGTCTACATTTGCATCCCTCTCTCGAAAGAGGGTGCAAGTGTAGACATACTCTAATTCACAGACCTACCTTGGTATATATCTAAGAACTTTGAACTCAGCTATACATAACAGATGAAAATATGTGTAACCTGCACCCTTCTGGGTGTAGTGTACTGCCCCATCTAGTGGCACTGAGACTACTAAAGAGAATGAGTCTGCTCTATGGCCTTAGCTAACAGCCAGCTGATTTTTAGTTCATGTGGTAGAGGGTCATGCACTAAACTTTGGAGAACCCAGGTTTGATTTTGCCTGCACGTGTTACTTATGCAATAATTATTACAAGGGGAAAACTAAATGTGATTATACTAGTTAAAATCCATTATTATTATTTCTGTACAATCATAGTGTTTATTCCACTTTATAGACAAATTGAGGAAGACAAGTCCCTGCCCAAAGGAACTCACAGAGAGCCTTACAATCAGGATTCTGCAATTGCTATCACATAGGTGGACTAATATGTGTGAATGGAGAACTCTTGAAGCTAGTGGAGTATTTCATGGGTACAAAAGTCAGCTCACACATTATCAGTTGTAGTACTGAGGCCTTAGACCTTGGTCTTGCTCTCACTGAAATCAATAGGCATTTCACTGTTGACTGGTGGATGAAAGATCAGGTTCAAAGTAAGTCAATGTACAGCCATAAGAATGAGGTAGGGATACCATACTATGAGATAGATGCTAATATACTTTACAAAGTGAGGTAAAAATATGGAAATCCATATTTTACAGGTCTGAAAATTGATTAACAGAGGTATAATGTAAACCTGTTCAGAAAATTGAGGATGACATTTCAATATGTTTGAATTTATCTGGCAGCAAATTCAACCAGAATGAAAAGTCCAAATTTCATTTTTTCCCCATAGAACATAAAACAACATTTGAAAACAATTTGAATTGTTGACTTTCTCTGAATAAAATTGTTTTGTTTTGAAAATATACAAACATTCTAATATGAAATATATTATATGTTAAACAGCATGTATACATGTAATATATTAACATTATATTGTAATATCAAAGTAAATAGAATTAATTGAAACAAGTCAAATGAAAATGTTTCAATCGTTTTTTTAAAAAAATGTTGAAATAGACATGTTCCATGAAAGAGATTTGTTTTTGATAAAACAACATTTTCTGATAGGAAAAAAAATGTGCCTATTTTTTTTCAGTTAGGTTTAGTAGAGACTGTGTCTGGTCCTTGCAGGAGCACACAACAAGGAAGGATGGACACAGGGAATCTTCAACTCCTTCGCAAGGGCCAGTCATAAAATATCCACTACATAAAGAGTAGCACAGGGACTGCTCAATACTTGTATTTTTGTTGGGCACACATTACATTAAAAAAGATTTGGGACTATTCATATGCTTAAAGTTCACCACTTCCTTATGTGCTTTGCTGGATTGAAGCTACGGTGAGTGACAAAATCAGGAATAAAGCCCAAGTTTTCTGCCTTCCTACTGTAACACCACCATGTTTTAGCTTTCCTCTGCCAGTCATTGAGGAGCATCACTTTTGTGTCATTGATTCTACTTTCAACTCTTTATACCCTCTTCTCTTTCCTCTCTCTCATCTCAATGCCTTCTTACTGCTTCTTACATTATTTTCCATTTCATTTTGTTCTTTCCTGTCCTAATTACACTGCCACCTTCCTGCAGTTCCCAGCCATTGTTAACTGGTAATATAAAGCAGAGTTTTCATATAGTTTGGCAATTATAGCTCCATCCTTGCAGAAACCCATTTTGCTTGAACAATTAAATGACCTACCCTGATCTGTTGTTTTGCCCTGCTATTATTTCTCCCAAAATCCAAAGTGTTATGTTACATTGAATCTACTATATCTACAACCACAATGAGTAAAAAGCTGCTTGCCATTCTACAGCTTTTACTGCCATCACTAATTCAGAATAAACATTGGTTCCAACAAGATTTAAACATACTTCCTCATGTGCAGTTACAAATATTTTTACTTAAAGATGGTAGACATATTAGTTACATGCATTTAATCTATCAACTTTTTTCCTGTTCTCAAATCATCTGCACACATATCACAGTTTATAAATTAGTCTGTTAAATTGTGGATACTTTGATCATTGTATGTATTTATTAAAACATTTGGAATTTACATGCTGGCTTTATGGTTGGCCACCTAAGTCACATGATATTTCTGCTCTCTGATTCGATGTGCTAACTTTTCTAAACAGGAGACTCCCTAAGTTGCTTTCATTGGGGATAACTAGGTAGTATTTTAGACAGATTGATAGCTGGAGGAAATCAGGGCCAGGAAATTTTGGATGCAAAGTACTTTCCTACCTTCTTCATAACACACTTCTTCTTAGCATGTATGCAGTATGCCTCAGGTGCCCTAAGACCAGGATTCATAACTGAATTTGGTCCATTGGTTGGATCATTAGCTTTCCTGGCCTGGGCTGGGTATGGACAGGGAACTCAACATGAAAGCTGATCTATGTCCCCTGAGATACCTGAAGCCCATATTGAAAGGTCTGTTTCCTTGTTCAGAAAGGCAGCTAGGCATCAGCTTACTGCTGATATAGACACGGCTTTGGACACCCTCTCCCATTTGATATCCTTTCCGGGGATTTTGATGGAAATGTGCATCAAATAAGCTTTCTTTTGGAAATCAGTATGCCACCCTTCAAGCAAATCATTTTTTCTCTGCAGACATTCCTCCTAAAACCAAAGGGAGGCATGACACAGATGGCAGCATCCATGATGAGAATGTGGCTCATTGGCATGACAATTATTAACTGTCAATTTGTGCAAGTATTGCGTTTGTTTGTTCTCATTGTTTGACGTATTTTTGTCTAGGGAATGAAGGGTGATTTATGATGATTTTGCTAAGATTCAATATTGCAGTTAACTGTTTTACTGCTGAAAAAACTTTAAAAATACTGAATAGTCTTACAGCACCTTAGAGACTAACAAAACATGTTGATATCATGAGCTTTCGTGGGCACAACCCACTTCTTCAGATGAATGGAGCTAAGGGGTCCAGTTTCCAGATAAACAGCAGAGAAAGAAAGGGAATGGGGGAATGGGGCGGGAGAGAATAGACGGAAAAAGAAGAAAAAAAAGGGAGGAGGGAATTGTCAATTAGAGTGTCCATCCTAAATGAAGCAGATGGAGTGGATACTAGGTGCTCTTAACTACCGGGTGCTTGGTTTTTTATGTCATTAGGATGTGGAAGGAAGTGGGCCATCCACAAAAAGTCTTTGTTTAGACCTCTGTTGCAGGTACCAAACTTATAAATGAAATTAAGATCTGCAGCCTCCCTTTCAAGCTGTTTATTAAATTGTCTTGCAATAGGGCAGTTATTTTACTGCTGACACTCTAACTGCACTATTGCTGCCTTCCACTGCTGACAAAGAAAAATCAAGATGCCTAGTACAGGTTGGACCTCCCTGGTTCAGCATCCTCAGGACCTGACTGGTCTTGAATAAGGGAATTTGCCATACTGGGGAGGTGGCTTGCTGCTGGCTTTCTAGTCTGCTGCTATCTCTGCTTTCAGTTCTGGCTGGTCACCCTGCTAACAGGCTGACCATGCCAGGCTGCTTAATGATGGTCCAGGCTTGGTGAGCTGCCATCCCCGACCTCCCACAAGCTGCCACAGCCTTGTCCCCCGTCGTACTGTCATGGCTCTGGATCTGGCTCCTCTACTGGGCTGCTGCACGGCCCCAGCTTCGGCTCTAGCTCCCTGGCATCTATGGCTCTGGCCCCCTGCTAGGCTGCTGTGTTGCCCTGGATTCCCAGTTCATGCAGCCCCCCTGCTGGGCTGCCACATGACCCTATTTGTGATCACGGTTTAAGTACCCATTCTCCAGATAATTAATGATGCTCTGTCTCTCACCACCCTCTCTTTTTCTTTCTCTCTCCCCTCCCCTTCCCCTCTCCTATTTATTTCGAGTTTTCATATCCCAAACTCATAACTCCAGTCATCTGAAGAAGTGGGCTGTGCCCACGAAAGCCCACCATGATACCATCTACATGTTTTGTTAGTCTATAAAGTGCTACCAGACCATTTGTTGTTGTTTTTTTAAATACTGATCATCTCCAGTAGAAAATTTCAGTACAGACTTCAACTTTGTGTAGCTGACTGATTTTTCTATTCAGTTTGCTCAGTTTGAAAGTAAAAAGATGCTTTTCTCTACTTGGCAGCTCCATAACTTCATCCTGGGTGTGTTCTTTCCTTCTCACACATCATCTGACATATGCATAGGTCATATTATGCCTTTTTATATGTATGCAAGCATTGTCTTCACATCATATCTGCAGTAATCCCTACATAGACCTCTTCTTCTTAGCTGTGTGAGGATTTTCACAGGACCTATGACACAATTTGCAGACAATGGACTGTTGTCAGGGCTGATTGAGGGTACAATTTGGTCTCTGTCAAAATTTGACCTTTACTGATGTGTGAATTGGGAAGAACCCAGCCTAAATTTTGTAGTCCAGTCTGAGTTTGTGGGTCTAGCAGTTAGCATATTTTTTTTAACTTACAATAAGGAACAAATATGAGATGCAAAATCAATGACACACAGAATATGGAAAACAGCAATACCACTGTGGCAGAGTGATTTAAAAAAAAATGTCATACCATAGTTGATGTTAGTAACAGCTAAAGTTGGTTGGGACTTTTTGAATTGTTTCTTCGTTGAAAAATGCCAGTTTGTCAAAACCAAATCTGTTTGCCAGAAAGAGCTAGATTCAATGCATTTCCCGTTTTTTTTTGTTCATTTTATTTGTTTGCAAATATTTTCAATGTATTAATTTTTTTCTTCCTCATTCAGAATGGAAATAATGTCAAATTCTTAGAAATATTCATGAGATGGGGATACCTGTTTCCCGTCCAGCTCCATTCTGATCAGTTCATGCACTATTGGAAGATATTCAGATTACGCTATACTGAGGGAAGTTTGAGGACCTACAGACCACGGACTAGAAAAGAATTAAAGGGTATAGGACCTTGTGAGGGCCCAGTTTAACCCTGAGTATAGGGCAGGCTGCACAAAAACATAATATGTACCAGTCACAAGAGTTATTCAAAGTGAGTAAACCCGGTTGCTGAACAAACTGTGCATAGGGCATCAATATTGTAACCCCTGACTTGCTGTAAGACACAGAAACCTCCCCATTAATCATCCCTCCTTTTCAGACAGTAACATTCACAGTAAACCACGCAGGCTGCGTCTAGACTGGCAAGATTTTGCACAGAAGCGGCCGTTTTTGCGCAAAATCTTGCCGCCTGTCTACAATGGCCGCGAGTATTTGCGCAAGAACACTGACTTTGTACTGTACAAAATCAGTGGTTCTTGCACAAATACTCCGACGCTCCCGCTCAGGGATAAGCCATCTTGCCCAAGTATTCTTGTGCAAGAGGGCCAGTGTAGACAGCCAAGTTGATTTCTTGCGCAAGAAAGCCCGATGGCTAAAATGGCCATCGGAGCTTTCTTGTGCAAGAGAGCGTCTACACTGGCATGGATGCTTTTGTGCAAAGGCACATGCCAGTATAGACGCTCTATTCGCAAATACTTTTAACAGAAAAACTTTTCCGTTAAAAGTATTTGCGCAAAATCATGCCAGTCTAGATGCAGTCACATAGAATAAATACAGTAAACAAAACAAGAGCACTTTTCTACATCCAAACCTCTCCTCCCCCCATCTCCTTCCACTAACTGCTATCTCAGACATGTCTGCGGATCCCTAATTAGCACTCTATTACTCACAGGACAGTTCTGTTTCTTTCCGGGGTTAATATCTATCATTGTGCCTGGCTTTGCAAGGCATTTATTAATTACAGCAACACTGCAGTCAACTACTGCAGTTCTTCCACAGTTTGTCTGTGCCATTTCCCATTTTATTTTCTCTGATGGAGAAGTATTACCGGTGTATCCATGGTGTCATTTATTTTTAAATGTGACTAAAATGATCACTTCAAAGTATCTTAGTTGGAGAAAAAGAAAGAGAAATTAAAAATAATTCCACTAACACAGCAGCTGAGTTGTGGGGAGCTTTAGGGAAGGGTAGAAGTTTGGTTGTTGGAGGCCAATGACAATTTCTACAGTACTATAGAATATTGGATCACACCATTGCAAGCATAGAGCAACATATTTGGGAACCTGAGATCAGACTGCAGATGTAGCAGTGATAGTGTCACATATGATAATCTGCCTCAGGCTTCACTATTTCTTCTCCTACCACCTTCTTGATTCAGCATGGGAACCTGCCTAATGCCTGCAGCACACAACATACCCGTGTCTGTATTCAAGAGTATAAAATCAGACGTGTGACGTTGTTCTGTGGCACTGGTAGCTTTGATAAGAACTGCTCTATGAACTCTGTTTTCTTACTAGGTTTTATTTTATTCTTCCCTAAGCTACCAATGCTGTCTTGTCACTGCTGTTTGTCATCATTTTTATGCAGCTGCTATCTCAGTGAAGTCTCATCTTCCCAGCTCACTGACACAGCCTGCTAATCTATATGGAACAAAGCTCTCCAACAGAACAAAAAAATGCTATCACAAAGGACAAAGTTAATGACCATTGACACGATCATGGATTGAATTTCTTCAGGCTGTGTAATTTCTCCCAACACTGTGTTAAAGGGGCAAGCTTGTGCCCCTATTCACTGTCTGCTGTTACTGTCACACGTCTACACAGTGGGGCTAAAGCCGAAATAGGCTATGCAACTTGAGCTACGTCAATTGTGTAGCTTAAGTCAAAATAGCTTATTTTGGCTTTGGCGCTATCTACACAGCAGGAAGTTGAAAGAATAGCAGTCTTCCTCCGACTTCCCTTACTCCTCACGAAATGAGGGTTACAGGAGTCAGAGTAAGAAGTCCTCCAGCTTGACATTATTTTGACATGTTGAAATAACTGCTTGTAGTGTAGACGTGGACTATATTATTTCAGAATAACGTCAGTTATTCATATGCTGTGTTGACATACCCTTAGATACGGGAATTCTCCAGCAAAAGAATATCCTATAGTGTGAAAACAGAGAATCGCACGAAGGGCACTTTCTTCATTCTTGTCAGCTTCTACTAAACTCTAGACTGCCATTAGACTCACTTGATATAAATATAACAAAAGAACTTAATAAGTAGGAGTTACTCAGCATTATGCCAGCTGCTTTTTTCCAATCAAATTCTATCTAAAAAATGTAGCCATCACTTTTTCATATGTGTGGACACTTTTGTAAACAACAAAGAGTAAGAGATAAAACTAAAAAACTTGAAGGCTGATATATAGCCTGTTGAAGGCAATGGGAGCATTTACAATTACTTTGAACTGGGTTTGCATCAGGCCTGTGGTCACTCACCATTTGGTAGAATGGAGACAGAAGCTGTCTTAGGGAGAAGGGCGAATAGCTCTTTCTATGTCTGTTGGTTCAGCATCTTGGAGGAACTCGCTCAATATCCAGTTGCTGGTGGACAACTGGTAGATGTAAAACCTGGGCAAGGTTTTCAGAAGAGCTTAGGTTCAATTACAGGCCTGGACCAAAGGTCAATAGAAAACTCAGAGCCCAGATCAACTGACTCAGACTTGGGGTACTTGTGCTCTCAGGGGTGAAAAATAGCAGCATAGACTGCACACCGACCTACAAGGTCATCCCACCTTGCCCAGTCTCAGAGGCCAGGTTCCAGCCCAAGTGAGAATGTCTTTCCAGCTATTTTTCGCCCCTAAGGCTATGTCTACACTATAGAGCTTTTTCCGATAGTTTTTTTGGAAGAGGATTTTCCAAAATTTGGCCTGTCTACACTGGGCCAAATTTGGAGAAAAACCCTCTTTCGGAAGAGCCCTTCTTCCTCACGGGAGGAGGAAGACAGAGATTCTGAAAGAGCATGTCTGCTCTTCTGCAAAAAAAAAAAAAAAAGCAGTGGAAGAGTAGATGCATTCCCTGGACACAGTGAAATTTTTACAGGATACCTCCAGTATCCTGGAAAAAACCCATAGTCTAGACATAGCCTAAGTGTGAGCTCAAGTCCATTGACTGAGGCTCAGACACACTTACGTGGAGATTTTGCTTCACTGCAGATGTACCATTAGATACTTGAAAGAAGCGGCCAGATATTCATCAGTGCCCAGCACCTAAAGGTGCCGATTGTTCTCAGTGGGGGATGCTGAAGCAAAATGCAGGACAATGTAGCACTTTAAAGACTAACAAGATGGTTTATTAGATGATGAGCTTTCGTGGGCCAGACCCACTTCCTCAGATCAAATAGTGGAAGAAAGTAGTCACAACCATATATACCAAAGGATACAATTAAAAAAATGAACAAATATGAAAAGGACAAATCACATTGCAGAACAGAAGGGGGATGCGGGGGGGAGGGGGGGAGGGGAAGGAAGGAAGGTAAGTGTCTGTGAATTGATGATATTAAAGGTAGGGAGAGTGGGATGTTTGTGAGTTAATGGTATTACAGGTGATAATTGGGGAAGCTGTCTTGATAATGGGTGAGATAGTTCAAATGTTTGTTGAGTCCTTTTTGGAAAGTGTCGAATTTTAACATGAATGACAGTTCAGAGGATTCCCTTTCAAGTGCAGATGTAAAAGGTCTTTGTAGCAGAATGCAGGTGGCTAAGTCATTGAGAGAGTGTCCTTTCTGGTTAAAATGGCAAGAAACTGTTTTCTCTGTGATCTTGTCTGATATCTGTTTTGTGGGCATTAATCCTTTGGCGAAGTGTCTGAGATGTTTGTCCAATGTACATAGCAGACGGACACTTTCGGCACATGATAGCATAGATTATATTTCTGGATGCGCAGGAATATGTATTCTTGATCTTATAACTCACTTGGTTAGGTCCAATAATGGTATCAGCAGAATGAATATGTGGACAAAGCTGGCAACGGGGTTTGTTGCAAGGGAAGGTACCAGGGTTGGTATTAGTGTGGTATGTCCTGTGGTGGTTGGTAAGAATCATCTTGAGGTTAGGTGGTTGTCTATACGAGACTATGGGTCTGTCTCCCAGAGCATCTTTGAGTATGGTATCCTGTTCCAGTATAGGCTGTAGTTTCTTGATAATGTGTTGGACAGGTTTAAGTTGGGGGTTGTAGGTGATGACAAGTGGTGTTCTATTGTTGGTTTTCTTGGGTCTGTCTTGAAGTAGATGGTTTCTAGGTATTCGTCTGGCTCTTTCAATTTGCTTTTTTATTTCTCTGGGTGGGTAGTTGAGGTTTATAAATGCTTGGTAGAGATCCTGAAGCTTCGGGATGCTGAGTGCTCAATGCTTGTTAAAATCTGCCCATTTTATTTAAGTGTTGTGTTCCCTAGAGAAAAACAGGTCTTTCCCTGACAGTTTAGATTAACCTGAAACAAATAAAGAAGAACAAATTGAAATCTGTCTGCACAGGAACAAGAATACAAAGTGTAATAAGCTCCAGCTTGAATTGCCTCCCAACTTTGTTCCTCAGAAGAGAAGCATCTGAACTTATTTTTCTGTTTACACTTTGTAGTCATTACATTTATGCCGGTTTGGGGATGTGAGAAAAGGATTCAGTCTTCAAAGAAGTATCAGATGTACATGAAGCAAAATGCAGGACAATGTAGCACTTTAAAGACTAACAAGATGGTTTATTAGATGATGAGCTTTCGTGGGCCAGACCCACTTCCTCAGATCAAATAGTGGAAGAAAGTAGTCACAACCATATATACCAAAGGATACAATTAAAAAAATGAACAAATATGAAAAGGACAAATCACATTGCAGAACAGAAGGGGGATGCGGGGGGGAGGGGGGGAGGGGAAGGAAGGAAGGTAAGTGTCTGTGAATTGATGATATTAAAGGTAGGGAGAGTGGGATGTTTGTGAGTTAATGGTATTACAGGTGATAATTGGGGAAGCTGTCTTGATAATGGGTGAGATAGTTCAAATGTTTGTTGAGTCCTTTTTGGAAAGTGTCGAATTTTAACATGAATGACAGTTCAGAGGATTCCCTTTCAAGTGCAGATGTAAAAGGTCTTTGTAGCAGAATGCAGGTGGCTAAGTCATTTTGGGTATGTCTTCACTACAGCGCTAGTTCGAACTAACTTAGTTCGAATTAGTTAATTCGAACTAAGCTAGTTCGAACTAACGCATCTAGAACTAAAAACTAGTTCGAACTAGCGTTTTGCTAGTTCGAACTAGTAAGTCCACATTGAGTGGACTCTGAACAGGGCTTAAGGATGGCCGGAAGCAGTGCCGGCAGGGCATAAAAGGAGGACTTAGAGCATGGAGATACTGTCTCAGGCTAGCCGAGGGCTGCGCTTAAAGGGTCCCGACCCCCACCCCGGACACACAGTTCTAAGGGGTGCCCCGCTTGCAAAGAAGTTCTGGCTTGGAGTGCCCTGAGTGCCCACACTGGGCACATCACACCACTCGGCCATCAGCCCGGCTGCACTTGCCGCAGGCTGCCATCTGGGGAGAGGGAGTAATTGGGGGGCTGCAGGAGAGCTTCCACCCCCAGAAGCCCGCAGAGCCAGCCCAGTCCTCCCCATCGGGGGCTCGTACCCCATTCCTCCCTCACCTCCTTCCACTTACCCTTCCCTAGCCCCCCTTCTTATTGATGTACAAAATAAAGATAATGTTTCTTCCAACATTGACTCTGTCTTTATTGAAAAAAACTGGGGGAGACTGGGAAAAGGAGGTGGGAGAGGGGAAGAGAAAGGCTGGGAGAGGGGAGGGCAACTAACATGATCAGGGGTTGGGAACAGGTCCCAGATGAAGAGAGGCTACAGAGACTGGGACTGTTCAGCTTAGAAAAGAGGAGATGGAGGGGGGACAGGATAGAGGTCTCTAAAAGCAGGGGTTGGGTGGAGAGGGTGCATTCATAAAAGTTCTTCCTGAGTTCCCCTAAAGAAGGACTAGAGGACACCAAAGGAAAGGAATGGGTAGCAGGCTTGAAACTAGTAAGAGAAAGTTGTTCTTGACAAAGCAAATAGTTAACCTGTGGAACTCCTTGCTGCAGGAGGCTGTGAAGGCTACAACTAGAACAGAGTTTAAAGGGAAGTGAGATCAAGTCATGGAGGTTGGGTCCATGGAGTCCTATTAGCCAGAGGGTAGGAGTGGTGTCCCTGCCCAAAGTTTGTGGAAGGCTGGAGAGGGATGGCACGAGACAAATGGCTTGGTCATTGTCTTCGGTCCATCCCCTCCAGGGTCCCTAGGGTTGGCCGCTGTTGGCAGACAGGCTACTGGGCTAGATGGACCTTTGGTCTGACCCAGGACGGCCATTGTAAGCTCAGGGCTCAGTGTCGGGGGTCTCAGTGGACCCCCTTGATTTTCATGCACACCTGGTCCTGGGTGGCCAGGCTGGCAGCTCTCCTGCCCTAGACGGCCACTTTCCTGTGCCTAGTGCAGAGATCGTGGACGAGGTCCACGATGTCCGCACTAGCCCAGGAAGGTGCCCGCCTCTTGCGGTCCAGGGCAAGCTCCCGGGAGCCGCCAACCTGGTCCCGGCAAGAGGGGGTGGGCTGGGGGGCATCGGGTGGGTGGCTCTGTGCCGTGCCAGGTGCAGGGTCTGCTAGCTGGGTGCTGGCAGGCTTGCACCTGGCACGGGCACCGTAGCCAGCCCGTGCCCCTTTAAGGGGTCCGGGGCAGGGAGGGGGGGCATAGAGTTTTCCTGGTGTTGGCCAGAGTGGCCACCAGGGAAACCTGGGGAGGGCTAGCCTCCCACTAGTTCGAACTAAAGGGCTACACAGCCCTTAGTTCGAACTAGCTAGTTCGAACTAGGCGTTAGTCCTCGTAAAATGAGGTTTACCTAGTTCGAACTAAGCGCTCCGCTAGTTCGATTCAAATTCGAACTAGCGGAGCGCTAGTGTAGCACCTATTAAAGTTAGTTCGAACTAACGTCCGTTAGTTCGAACTAACTTTGTAGTGTAGACATACCCTTAGAGAGTGTCCTTTCTGGTTAAAGTGGCAAGAAACTGTACATGTTTGAAAATGCAAAAAAAAAAAAAAAAAAAGAACTCTTGTTCAGAAAACAGCATCCAAAAATAATGTGACATTTGGTGAGTCTACTGTTATGGACCATGTAAACCATCTCAAAACTGAGAGCTTTCCACTTTAGCTAGAAATTTGACATGGCCAATCTAACATTGCCACAGCAAGGGCATAGCTACAAACAGTCCCAGTTTGGCATCTTTGGACAAATGGGCTAGACATCTTAGGGCCTGAAAGAGAGTGAGAGAGAGAGAGAGAGAGAGATCAACTGATTCTCTGTCCATTATGCAGACAGCAGTAGAGTACCTATGGCAGAGTCCTAACCGGCTAGTGGGAATCACAGCCTGTGGATAGCAGCCCTATTAATACTCAGAATTTTTGCCTGTAGCAAGGCAGTTATTGTATTAAATAAGTGGGGACTTTGGGGAGAAGGGAGGATGGGGACAGAATTAATTTTCGGGAAGTGATTTCTTAGTAATAAAAACCACACAAGGAGAAAAGGGGGTGCAATTAAGGAAGAAAGGATAATAGGCCTGTTTCCTCTCCCCAAATATGCTATATGTGTGAGAACTATAGGCATCTGGGTGTACCAAAAGAAGGCAACAGTAGGTAAGTGGGAGTCTTTTTTGAGGGTGTGAGGAAGTGTTCCCTGTAAACTGTGTACTTGTGCAGCTGCCTTGCAGAGATTCAAATGCCACCCAACTAATTAGCAGAGCTGCACAACTTGATCTTTTGTTTCTATTGGTGGTGCACATTCACCATGTTTTAGTGCACATAAAAACTTTATTCTGCAGATGGATGGGAAAAATTAGAGGGAACATTGGTGTGAGGCTATTTGGGAAGGAATGATTATATCCCATCAATTAGTTTTTAGCTGAATCCTCAAAATTTTGCAACCCTGACAAAGGGCTATAGAGATAGCTATATTATATCTATAGCTATATTATAGCTATGTAGAGATCGCTATATTATGTCATCTGAAATTCCCAAGTAAACATCTCCTTATCCCTGAGCAGCACTCAGAAGAACCCCAACTTCTGGGACAATTCTGTACAATTTTTATAAAGCCATAGCATGTATGCTCTAGCAAAAGCTGTATGTTCAGTGACAGATGAAAATACTGCCTGAATGGAAAGAAGAACATCTAGGATCAGGAACACCTGTTTTAAATGGCTCTTGGAAAAATGAAGTGCTATCTCTTTAAGTTTTATGTAGCAATTGCAGACAGTGTCTAAGCTGACCCCCTGTAATTATAGCAGTGTAAATTCAGATGTGAGAGGTCATTGTCTGGCACTAACAGCTTTATGCAGACTTGTACTATGAACCTTTTTTTCCTGCTGGGAAAATTAATTATGTGATCGGCTCTGCTTGAAATTAACACAGAGCTAACCTTTTCACATGAAGAGATCAAACACTCCAAGGTGACTTGCAAATTACTCCTCTAAGCGAGGGTCCCTCTTTTCTCTTCCCTCCCCCTGCCCAGAGAAATAATTAGTTCACTTTGGTATGATGTTTAAGTACTGTCATTAATCAAGTCAAACATTCTGAAAGATTTCGTTTTTGTTCTTTTTTTATATTTAAGTTTTAACTCAATTTTTAATTAGAAAGTGTACAAAGTGCTTTGGATAAAAAAGATTTCCCAATATTGATCCCAATCCAAATTTAAAATACATATTTTGTATGCAAATAATAAAGCATAAAAATTATAGTGAGGTTGTCATAGCTTCATCTTTATACTTTATATACATATATATAGTTTACACATACATGCAGAGGAATACACTTACCTGAATGGGTGAATGTGTTTGTATGTACAGGTAGCTGATCCACATTATAGAGATTTTTGCCATTTTTCAATGGCTTGCAATTTATTTCTATGTTCCTTCCAAGTTAGCATTAGGGCTGGTTGAAAATTTACCATTGAAATTATTTTTCATTGAACAATTGACTTTGCATCTGAACATCTCTCTGTGAAAATTTTTGAGTATTTGCATTTGTTGAAAAACCAAACACCTGAAAATAAAAAAAAAATAGTTTTCAGCTGAAAACAGAAATATGTTGATTTCCATCATATGTTGGGTTTACAATTTCATTCAAGGGCTTTCAGCACTCCTAGTACACAAATTGTTTTAACACCACTAGCTGAAGATTTGCTTCAGTGAACTTAGGTTAGAAGCCATTCGCCTATACCAGCTTGAATTTCAGCATGTTTCTATCACTTGCATTTACTTCATGTTAGAAAGGGAACAAGTATAACTAGGGGAAAATGCACAGTACCTCCTTTTCCAGTAACCTCTTTGTTCCAGGTAGAATTATCCAGGGGGACAGGTAAGCAGAATGGTTCAATGCACTATAGCCCCCCAAAACGGTGTGATACAAAACCAAAATGGGCTCCAATGGAAATCCATTACACTCTGCTATGTATCTGTGATCATTAAAAAAAAAGAAAAAGAAAAAAATCCCTAGTCATACTCCAAATATACACACACATTCTAGTGATCTAAAGTGACAAGAGAATTAATACATACAATTTGAACATTGGCTTACAGATAATTGTGTCATTTTGTTTGTTCTAACCTAAACCTAACCTCTAATTTTGCCTTTGAGACACTTAAAGTACAAAATTGGTGTTTAGCAATATGGTTTCCATTAACTTTAAGGGAAGAGAAGAGCATGTTGAATTCTCACACATGGCTTTGAAGATATAAAGTAGAAAATTTCAGTTTGTTTTGCAAAAACAAATTAGAGATAGAATTAGACATCTCACAAACACAGATGCTTGCGAGTGGCAATGAGACAATTTTCTCCTTATTGGAAACATGTGAACGTCCTATTAAAAACAAACAGGAGTGGTGTAACATTTCAGTATTTGTGGACAGTGCCAGTCTTGGCACCTGTTAGACAATGTCAAAACAACATAAAAAATTTTGTACTGTGAAACAAACAAGGAGTTGGAAATTTGTACACAGAGACTGGGGGATGGGTGTGTTGTCTTATTTATATGTTAAAAACAGATGCCAAGCAATACAAAATGTACAATACAATAATATGTAGATAGAGGGACATTTTTCCTTTAAAAATCCTTGGAGCACATACCAAAATGTAAAGTTGCAAAAACATTTTTTCCTTCATCAGATAATTTTGCACAAACTCCTGAAGATCAAAGTCAAGTCAAGAGATAAATGACATCTGAGCTGACAAGGCATCTTAGCCACTTGAGAGTCCCAGAGGCAGCCTTAAAGCCAACAACATGATTGCCTGTGGAACTGCCAAAGGATCCAGATGGCAGCACTGAAATAAAAACTGTGATGACAAATATTCAGACAAAGAGTCACCTGTGGCTTATGTTTTTGTATGAGTGCTGCTGAAATCAGTGCCAGAAGAAGAATGAGGAGAATTAAGGGGAAGGTATATATTTTCTGCTATTATTCCAAGGTCCAAACCTGAAGTCCAGACTCCTTACACATGCAGGATCTCCACTGGAGTTACTGAATTTCATCTGTGCCTTCATGGCAGAAATGGGTCCCAGAATTCTACTGTATTCTTTTAGTTGTCTCTAGCTGAATAATATATAAAACTGAATAAAACCAGGGTATAAATAGCAAAAGGCCCTGAAATGTCTAATGAGCACTCAGGTATATCAGACACTTTAAGGGCATAACCACTTGCCTCAATCTGGTCTCAGCCCTGGCTCCCGGTCACTTCTAAATCACCCCAGGCACACCTACGGTTTAAGACAGATAGTATTTAATAGTTATATTACAGCACTCCCCAGAGGCCCTGGTCACCATTGGAACATTTTCATGTTCACTGAAGTACAAAACCAAAGGAAGAGATGATCCCTTCCCCACAATAACTTCTGTGGTCTATAATTATTTTCTCCTCCTTTACATGGTCACTTGAGTCAATGTTTCATTTTGAGCCTAACTCTAGTTCAAATAGTATCAGAATAAGATCTTGTAAACCAAATGTAAATGAAATACAAAAGAAAACACCCTTGTATTTAAAGTGATAGATTTGACAGAATACTAAAAATGGTTATTGGCCACACCGTCAAGCATGCTCTTTTTTCTGTGATTAGGAGAAGCACAATCAGGCCTACTGCACAACTGTGGAAGTTCAATAAAGGTTATCCAATGTTCAATCGAAAAAGATAATCATGCTGTTGCACAGCACTTGGTAAAATGTATATTTTTTGCTTGCATCCAGTTTACCAAACACCCCAATTTGCTCTGAATTAGTGACCTGCCCTCTTCAATATTAACCTACATTATTTGCCAAATGTTTGTGTCATTTGCAAACTTTATAAGTGATATTTTTATGGTTTCTTCCAGGTCATTGATATAAATGTTAAATAGTGTAGAGCCAAGAACTGCTCCCCATGGAATCCCACTAGAAGTAGACTCACTCAATTATGATTTCCCCCTAAACAGTTAGGCTGTGTCTAGACTGGCAAGTTTTTCTGGAAAATCAGCAGCTTTTCCGGAAAAACTTGCCAGCTGTCTACACTGGCCACTTGAATTTCCGGAAAAGCACTGACCATCTCATGTAAAATCATCAGTGCTTTTCTGGAAAAAACTAGGCTGCTCCCATTTGGGCAAAAGTCTCTTTCCGAAATACTTTTGCCTAAAAGGGCCAGTGTAGACAGCATAGTACTGTTTTCCACAAAAAAGCCCCGATCGCGAAAATGGCGATCGGGGCTTTTTTGTGGAAAACCGTATCTAGAAAGTGCTTTTGCAGAAAAGCATCCTGCCAATCTAGACGCGCTTTTCCAAAAATGCTTTTAACGGAAAACTTTTCCGTTAAAAGCATTTTCGGAAATTCATGCCAGTGTAGATGTAGCCTTACATTTTGAGAACTATCAGTTAGCAAGCTTTCAATCAACTTAGTGCCATATTAATTTTATATTATTCTAGCTTTTTAATCAAAATGTCATGTTACCAAGTCAAATACCTTACAGAAATCTAAGTATTTATGTCAAACCTATAATTTTATCAACCAATCAGGACCTGAAGTTAGCTTAAAACTGCATGGACAGACAGAATTTAATTGTCCATGTTGGTAATCCACTGTTAAGAACTGGAAAGAGGAAGACATTTTCAACAAGTTGTATTGATTCCAGAATATAATTAACAGCTGACCTATTAACAATAGGTGTGGTTACTTACACCATTATAATTAGTTAAGTTTTCCTACCTGACATTTTCCACTATAAAACTTCTACTTTCAGTTTCGCTTATCACTTAGCAAAACTTTATCTGTTTCAGCTGAAATTCTCTGTGCGAGGTATCTGATTCAGGTGGAAAATTTTTAGCAATTTTCAACAAGAAGGTTCAGATGTTCCCCAGAATGAGAATGGGAAAAATACAAGTTTGTCCTTACTAAAAATAATTCTTAAAACTGTATGGTTGAAACATTCTTCTTCCTGTGTTTTTGGAGCAGGGACTTGAAATTTGGTTTGGGGAAGGCAAACCTCTTTGGCATCAAGGGTGTGCCTTTTGCTATTCTTGAGATAAAAAAAATAACACATGCTCAAATCTGATCAAGTTATAGCTCTATGGAAAAACTTAGCTGGTGAATGCTCAGCAGAAACTTGTTAAAGTTTTGCAGCTAAATTTTTTGAAGGTGCTATCTGCACAGAGCATTCTCCAGCTTTCCTCTGCAGGGTCTGAGCAGGACCTTCTCTGGAACTGCTGCTCTCAGGACCTTCTCTGGAACTGGTGCCAATACACTGTAACTAAGCACAGGGAGTGCCTAGATAGGGAGGAAGCAGAGATGGCTTAAATGGAGACTGGTGAGAGGCTGGGCTTGGAGCAGATGCATGGGAGGTCAGGACAAGGAGAGTGAGCACTGGGAAAAGAATGGTAGAGGACTAGGACTGAGATGAGGACAGTCTCTAGAAAGTCTCAGGTAGAAGGGGTCAGGGATGTAACTGGAGGTGGAGACAGGGACTGCCTGTAAGCCAATAAGATGAGCTTCCCCCTCAGAAACAGAACTAGATTTCAGGATGCCTGATTTTAGCATGCTTGTGCTGTAAGCAAGTAGCCTCATCTCTGTCCAGTGGCTGACCTGCATGGCCAAAGTATGTTGTCATCCTTTATCAGTTGCCTCAAATGGCAGAGGTCTGTGCTGTGGTTAAACCTGCCAGGGAGCCATTTTGGGACCCCTTTTGGGTCCACGTGCTGATTTTTTCCAGATTTTTTTAAACCTAAAAAATTACAATCTGATCATTCTTTTAATGGCATTTTCGTTTGTAAAGTCAAGTACTCAAAAGCTAGGGAATGTTAAAATTAAAGTTGCTCATGCAATCTCACTTTAGCCTTCTTGGGTATATACATAATGATACTGTCTGGTGCACTGAATGAAACAGGGATCACCTGGGGAAAAATTGTATGTAATCATGTAATTGATGAATGTATTATAATGCATATGCACAACTGAGCAACATTAATTCTCGGCTTTCCTAACTTAGTGCTCAACTTTGCAATCTTAATATTCATTGACTGCAGCTTTTTATATAGAAGAGATATACAGAGTACTCTCATAACATATCCTAGTACTCAGAGGCCGACACTCCTGCAAAACATTAAGTGCATTGAATCGTTAATGACACAAGTATCAACCTTTTGTTTTATGTGGCTAGGTCACAGTAGGTGAATATCTGTGTAGCTCCACTGATAGAAGAGACTATGGAATCAGCTATCAGTGCAATAAAAAAAGTGTATTGGAGGTTTTCCCAGATTGTTTAATTCGATTAGAGAAGTTGTTTTAAAATGTCATAAGTGTGCAGACAGTTGCCAGTCCTATGTTAGGAATGGGGGGCCTAGAGCAGTTCATTGGAGGTGCTGAGAGCCATTGAACCAAACTGTATATCCTGTGTATAATGGAAACCACTTCAAGTGTGGGGTGCTGCAACATCCCTCTCTCCTCTCCTACCAGCACCTAGAGTTAGGGAGATCCTTCAGGTCTACTAATATGCACTGCAAGCTTTTATCATTGAACTACCAATGATTGTCCTGCCATGAGGCCAGGGGACTGGACTCGATGATCTCTCGAGGTCCCTTCCAGTCCTAGTATTCTGTGATTCTATTATTCTACCAAGCTTGAGACAGCATCCTGTCTTCATGCTGTTTGCTAGGCTATGGAACTCTTAGGGTTCAATTGTGACATTAAGCTACAGACTGAAGTAAGGAATGGTAGGGAGGTAGTCTGAGGGAGTAGGTAGTTGCACCATGTTTGAAGAGAACATGCCTGTCCTGCTGGTGAATGGGTGAAGGGGTGGAGCAATAGTTTGTTCTGAAAGTTGATTGGCACTAAATTACTTTTGACTTTGTGTTCCTGGAAGCACTTCATTTGTGATCATGTCCAGACTACACAGGAACGGAGAGATAAGTAACAGAACAGAAAGTTCCTTGCATTATCCCTTTCTTCTCTCCTTCCCCTCACCAAGAAGTGATATGATTTTAAGAAAAAAACCCCTAAAGTTATGTGTGATATTCTGTTATTTACACAGCAGAACATTGTGAAAGTGCCTAGGTAATTTACACCACAAGGTGTCAGCCAGAATAACTTTTGGTGACTAAGTTTGTCATCCATTCTCCTAGTCATAACAAAGGTGATGTATCTGCAATCACAGCAAAAGCTATGTTAGTGGAGCACTGTGTAGCCAATATGAGGCTTTATAGGATGTATACATCTTATCACAGCTCGGTCAGATATCTTGTTAACACCTTGAGAGAGGTGACTTCTACAGTGACAAGTTTTATCAAGATAGTGCAGTGCAATATGATTTTCCATTCTAAACCACAATGGACTACAATGAACTAAATCCAATATTTAAACAATGGCATCTGTAAGCAATAACTTCATTGGCACCATAAAAAATAAGGCAGTATTTTCCTGCACTGCCTAGAAAAATAAAGTTCATGTGGCATGTAGAATATAGGCTGCCCCCCGAATTGTGATGCGATCGGTTCCTGGGATAGCATTGCAAGTCAGGGGCAATGTAACTCAAACTTGCATTTATGATAGGCGCCATGTTCTGTCATGAATACAGGGCTGAGGATGTAAGTCAGGGGTTTTCGGCCCCTTCTGCACTTAAAAAAATGGCGGTAAGTGCGAGGGGTCGCAAATCAGGCCATCGTAAGGCGGGGGTTTCCTGTACTTAAGTTCTATTGTGTGGCATATGAAATTAATTTAACTAGCATTCTTGATTTATTTATAGTATATAAAGACTTTGTTTTATTCTGAAATTCACATTTGTGACCTGTAAAGCATTTTCTAAAATCTAGGTAATCACTAGTATAAACCCCCACTAGAATAGCAGCATTAAATAAATGGCACTTCTCCATCAAGGGATATTTGAACTATAAAAAGTAACACATGCAATGAATCTTTAGTACAACGGGGCAGGGACATCACAAGACAGTAAGGTTAAGTTGGGATGTCAACTGTCAGTTCCCGTGACATATCTTAACACAAATGGGAATTTGTTAGCAGCGATTGAAAATGACCTTGTTCTTTTCCTACGAATCTGAACAAAATAGCTCTTTCTAATATTGAAAATACTTCCCTATCATATAATAACTGTATATCAGACTCTACAAGCATAATTAAATCATATAATGCAGATGAAAAATAATATCAAATTCTACATAAAAGTTATGATTGTAAACTCAGTAATATCGAAACCAGAAACTTTCCCATACTTGAAAAGCTGCAGCTTTATAAATAATACAGTATAATCTCATATATAAATCTATTAAAAAAAACCAAAAAACCTATGATAAAGAATGTTAAGGTTCCACAGTCAAGCATTCAAAAATTAGTAAATTTTATAATAAAGATTGCCCTTCCATTTCTAATTTGACCCACTTTTGTGTATGCATTAAGGAATCTTGCTTAACATCATATAGAAAGTCCATGGCAGAGACAAAGATAGAATTCATTTTAGGGCCTTAAACAAAACATCCACTGTCTTCTTACAGGTCTGTGCTCCATTGTCAGCTGACTGTGGTTATGTCTACACAGCAGCATTATTTCAGATTAAGCTATTGCGGAAGCAATTTTTCCAGAATAGTTTATTTTGAAATAGCGCGTCTACATACAAAATGCTTTTTGAAATAGTGCTTAGCTATTTCAAAATAATGCGTTCATGCTGATTGGTCGCTAAATCGCATTTAAGGCCACCTGGAACCAGTTCAGGCAGGGCATCAGGTCAGTGGTTGCTTTGTGTAGCTGCAGCTTGAGGCTATCTGAGGTCTGTGCTTAAAGGTACCCCCCTGGACAGCCTGGTGTCAGGTTTCCTTGCTTGCTTGCCTACCTTGCTGAGGGCCAGCAAAGCATTTTCTCTTTTTGCTCTGGTTGCCCTGCTTCAGGACACCACAGCACTCTCCTCTATGGAGCCAGAGCTACCTCCAAGCAGTTTTCAGCTCTTGCAGCTTTTGCTGCAAGTCATGCAGTGCTTTCTGCATGCAGCCTCCCAGGCCCCAGCCCTTGTGGTAGACCCTCCTCGGGTGTGTGGGGGAGCAGCTCCAGCATCTGGATGACGTCCCCCTCCTCATCTGGTGTCTGGACACCAGTGCAGACTGGTGGGACCATATCGTTCTGGAGCACTGGGGAGACCAACAATGGCTCCAGAACGTCAAACTGAAGAAGGGCACCTTCCTCAAGCTGTGTGAGTGGCTCACCCCTGCCGAGGCAACGAGACATGCACATGAGGCTTGCCATCCCCCTTCAGAAGAGTGTCACCATTGCCCTCTGAAAGCTCTCCACACTGGACAGCTACCGATCCATGGGGAATCAGTTTGGTGTGGGGAGAACGACCATCAGAGCCCTGATCTTGCAGGTATGGCATTCTCAAGCTATTCTCCCAGAAGCAAGTGGAAGGGTGGAATGGGCTTCCCTAGGGAAATGGGGGGTGGCGGTGGTGCAAGCCCCCTTCTCAGGAGGGTTTGTTCTTTCCTGCCCTCACAAAGCCCTGCCAGGGGTGGATGTGACTGCAGGGGGTTGCTCCTGGTGAGTGAGGGGGAGGGAAGAGGACTAGGAGGAAGGAGCAGGGGGAACTAGCAGGTGTCCTGGCATCCCTGTGATTTTTGGTTTGTTTCTCTCCTTCTGCAGGTGGTCAGGCTTATCAACAGCATTCTGCTGTGCAGAGTCATCTGCCTGACAGATGTGAACACCATCATCAAGGGATTTGGCGCTCTGGGCTTCCCCAACTGCAGGTGGGCTATCGATGGGTCCTCTGTCGCAGCTTCCTGGAGCCATGTGTCTAGGAGCAGCACAACACATGTTCCCCCATGCACAGGTTGTTGCGCAATCCACAGCCAGCAGGGGCCAAGCATGTAGCGCCTAGCTCCCCCCTCGCACCCAGCCCTCCCCTCCATCCTCTGTATAAAGAGAAAGTGATGGCACTCACATGATGTACCTTTCCCAGCCTCGGACAATGCCTGGGACACGTCCACAGGGAGGCTTTGGGTCAGCTGCGCGCTGAGGCTGGTCTCATCTGGGTCCTGGTCCTCCTCCTCCTCCTCACCGTCATCTCTCCCCCCAGCGAGGATGATGACAGGTGTCTCCAGCCTGGAGTCTATAACTAGCAGGGGGGAAGGGCTCTTCCCCGGGATGCAGTTGACCTCCTTAAAATAAGGGCAAGTGTGGGGCTCTTCCCCGGATCAAGAGTTGCCCTCTTTGGCCCTGGCATAAGCCTGGCAGAGCTCTTTTACCTTCATCCACACCTGTTCTTGAGTGTGGATGTGACCTTTGTAGCTCGTCCCCCCAAATCTCAATAAGGTCCAGGATCTCCACACCAGACCAGGAAGGTGCACTCTCTTGAAGCCCCAGCAGGCTCCTGTGAGCTGCGTGAATGCTCCCGGGGAGCAGGAGAGGGCTGGGTGGCACCGTCACTGTGGCTCGTTGTGGCCTAAATGCTGTCAGGGGCAGCTGCAGAGTGGCTTAGGGCTGTCAGGCCTGCTGCGAGCCATAAACCCTGTTTACAGAGTCTGCAGCTTTAAGAGCTCCAGGGGACGGGGGTGGGGAGGGGGGAGGAATCAAGTTTTCTTGTGTGTGGATAGAGTGGTCAGTAATACACACTGGGAAGGGCTGGAGGTCCCCTATTTTGAAATAGCCCCTATTCCCTGTCTACACAGCCCCTATTCCGAAATAGCTATTTTGGAATAGGCACTATTCCTCGTAGAATGAGGTTTACAGAACTCGAAGTAAGCCAGCTGTTATTTTGAAATTATTTCAAAATAGCAGTTTAGCTGTGTAGACACTCGCAAAGTTGTCGGGATAGCGGCTATTATTCCGAAATAACTTTGCTGTGTAGACACACCCTGTGAGAGGATGCGCTAGTATAACTCTTAGACTACACCAAGAACCCAACCCAGTGGATTCAATCTTAAATCAGGGATTTGGTTCTCAACCTTATTATACTGGTTCTCTCTTTTCTACACTAAGATCCTCCTCCACAACCTGTTCCATTTATCTGAGTCCACCTGCCAGCTAGAAATACAGGAATGGGAGAATAGTCATGAGTCCCCTCTGACAACCCCCTGCCATCTGCTCAGATTGAGAACCCAGACCTTAGGCCATTGTTTCTCAAACATTTGAAAGCTGAGCCTCCTCCTTCAAGAAAAATAAATCTACCATATCATCCCCACAGTTTCATTATGTGTTACTACTTTATGTATTTTCTTTGCCCTTTCCTGCATTTTGGTGAGCAATGCCATACGATCTCTTGATTCAAACGGTCAGGGCTCTAAGAAAAACACCAAATGTTATGAAACTGGACAATACTGATGTTGTTACATCTGAGCATCCGAGTTAGTACCCAATGAAATGGAAATTAATGGGACAATTCACAATTCACTGAGTTCAACTCCTAGCTTGGTGGGAGATCTGAGGTAATCGCTTCCCCTTCTTATGCCTCATTTTCCTTTTCTGTAAAATGGAGATAATGTAGCAAACTCCTTTGTAAAGTGCTGTGAGATCTCCTGGGGAAAAGTGCTATCTGAGAGTTAAGATTTTACTATTTCAAAGTGTAAACTCAGGCAAGTGTTCTGCACTGGTTACATTCCCTTAACATTTGGATGAGTTTTTTCCTAACCATAGGCTAGGGACTTTGAGAAATGAAAGCTTAGGCTCTGGAGAACAATTCAAAGGTCTGCTCGTGCCTCTGATACTGTGTATCCAGGCTCTGCAAATTAATACTATAAGCCAAATGGGGAGAAAAATGGAGGAGGCAGTATCTTTTATTGTCCTGAGATCTAGCTTGTAGCAAACTCATCAGACGTTAGGTACATGCCCAGTGGGGTTGCATACAGGGAGCTTTGTGGGACTTGAGCATTCTCAGCAGCACTCTAACAAATGCTACTGAGCATGTTCAAATGGCAATTTTCAGAAGCTTATGACTCAGTCAGATCGCAGTGCTCTTTCATGGAGATAGCACTAGGCCTCCATCTGACTCCAGGAGCACCCTCCCATTCCACATCTCAAGTTTTTATGCCAAAGCATGAAGACACCAGAGTTCTTGAAGAAATAGTTGGAGGAAATGAAAATTTAAATCCATCCAATTTTCATTAGCCTCATTCTTGGAAGTGGTTAGACCATTTCAACAGAAACTTTCTAATATTTTCAGCCTAAGGATTAGACTAAATATGGAAAATTTTGGCTCAATGAATTAAAATATGAAAAAATAGTATTCTTGTTGCCACTCTAAAACTATTCCAATGTTAGAAAAGTGTTTGAAAGTGACAGAGTAGCCAGAGGAAAAGTGAAGAGGGGAAAATCTAGGCCTCATTCATTTTATTGTACTCGGGAGAAAGGCAGATGGGGAGCAGGGTGGGGGGGGGGGGGGGGAGGAAGGGGGAGAGAATATCCAGGAAGGAACAGAACTTTTTTTTTCAAAACAGTATTTAACAACATCAAAATCAAGGACAATTGTTAGATTTTGAAGTCATGAGAAATGGCAACAACATCAACATTTTCCGCAAAATTGTTTTTCCAATTTTTGACCAGCTTTAATGGCCATACAGAAATATTCTTGAACATGATTACACTAAACTGAGATGCCCCATCCTGTCTGCACAGGTTCATCTCCATCCTTCCATGAGTATTACACTTTGGGACTCTCCTCCATCAACTTCCAGCAATAATGTCTTCTTGTTATTCTACTTCATAGTCCTGGGAGTTCCAAGCAACTCTTTTCCTTCTATGCCATTAGGTAAACTACCTCATTTTTGTTTAAGGGTCCACAAAGGTATCAATTTAACAGCATTAAAAATGAGGTTCTCTTTTGTTCCACATAACATGTACACAGCAAAATTCTACCAACCTGCCTCTATTTTAAACTGAAAGAACTGCTTTTTGAGAGAGAGGAAATATGCTGTCTCCAGAAATATTCAGTACTTGACTTCTCTTCCAAGATTGCTGGCAAAGTGATAATTTTTGTGATGTGGACACGTCAAGTACTGTACTCACTGGCTCACTTCACTCAAACCATACACACTTGTCAAATGGTAACAACTTTCTGCTACTAGCACTTATTAGGGGAAAATTTGAACTAGAACCATAAAAATGAAGTGGTTTGTACCTCAGTCCCTGGAGGACATCTTTATGTTGGATCATCTTTTCTCTTCAAAACCTCTTCTTCAATAATTCAGTTATCCTTATTACTTCCTTATACGATCGTTTCTCAACTCCAGAACTCATTTCACCTCACTAACCATTGTCCCTCAAGAGTGTTCAACATCACCATTCAACTGGGCCATTCAAAAGATCTCCCAACATGATCGTAGCTCAAACACACACTAGTATAGGGGTGGGCAATAAAACAGCAAAGATTTACCAGGGTTAGCTGCTTCCACAGATGCTAGAGATCACAGCTCCAGTAGGCCACCAATCGCTGTTCCTGGCCAATACAAGTGGTAGGAAGTGGTTTGGGCTAGCTAACCCTGGTGGACCGGATTCAGCCCATGGGCCGGAATTTGCCCACCCCTGCATTAGTAGATCCTACGTAGTGGCCTTGATACTGGATCACCATTTTCTCTCCCACTTCTTATACCACTAATCTTCCTACAGCTCTTGTTTCCATTTCATTATTTACTAACTCGTGTTGTCTTCTAGAATTTCAGATTTTCACATTTGTCAGGTAATTTTTTAACCCGTGATTTTAAAAGAAGTTCAAAATCTATTCAAAGTTTGTATCCTGACTTATCTAAGGGCACTACATTATTTGATATTATGAAGAAAATGGAGCATGTCCAAAACTTGGCAGCTATTGGGCACACATATTCCAATTTATAATTAATTAGAACTGAGTTTAAGTGCTCTCAAAAGAATATCTTGCAGCTTAAGAAATGAATTATGCAATATTAATCATATGTGTCTATCAGTTACAAGATAATTTTATGCATTGCACCAGGTTTTCAAAGTAATTTAGGATAGCTCTGAAGCAGCTTAAATTATCATTAAACTGCTGCGGCAATTAAAAATGTGTTAGGGTCTTACATGTAGTGTTGTTGTAGCTGTGTTGGTCTTAGGATACCAGAGAGACAAGGTGGGTGTGCTAATATCTTTTAAGCTATGTCTACACTACAGAGTTTTTCTGCAAAAACTCAAGCCCATTTTTGTGCAAGAGAATCGAAAGAACAGACGCGGTTTTGCACAAATGGGGAAGAAGGAAGAAGTCTTTTTGCGAAAGAGTTCTTCTGCAAAAAGACACGTGTGGACGGGGAAGAGGGTTTTTTTTGCGCAAAAATAGGAAAGAGGAAAAAGCACAGGTGCCCTGGTGGCCATTCCGTGCATACCAATCAGTGTTTACTTTAAAGTGTCCATGCAATCTGGATGCTCTTTCGCAAAAGTGCATTGCTTTTTCAATGCGCTTTTGCAGTGCAGACATGCTCTTGTGCAAGACGTTTTTGTGGAAGATCTCTTCTGACAAAAGCTTCTTCTTCCCCAAAACCCTGAAGTCTAGATGTAGCCTTACTGGATAAATGTCTCTTGGTGAAAGAAACATGCTTTCGAGCTACAAAGAGCTCTTCTTCGGGTCTGTGAAAAAGCTACTCCAGTCTGGACCTCCAGTCACTGGCCCCGTCAGGCCCTACAGGGCTATTCCCCTATCAGCTGCCTGGGACCAGTAACTGTCTCTCTTCCCCCAGGCCCTCTCTAGGTGCCAATACTCAATACAGATGATCGCGGCATACCTGCAATTGTAGTCCTTGGTGCTGGGGTTGCTCCACCCCATCCTCTCCAGCGGAGGCTTCGGCCTGGTCCCACACTCCCCGCAGAGTGGGGTCTTCCTGCTGCTGCTGCAGAAAGTCCCCCTCTCTGATGTCTAGGTCAAATGGCGCCCGGTCGTCTTCGTCCACGGCATTCCAGGTGCGTTCCTGGCTATTCTCGTGATGCGGCCTCCTCATCTCCACCCTAGGGGCCACCAATGTTATACCTTGGTCCCCCTGCGTTGCAGTGGAGCCCGCCTCTTGACCCCACCATTTTAAATCCGGCACGAATCGGGCTAGTCCCTACCCAGCAATATTGGGTACGCTAGTCTGGGGGTGAGGGCAACGCAACAGCGGCCCTCCCTGTGCTCATCCCAAAGGGTGACCTACATGGTCGGGTATGTACGCACCTTTCTGTGGATACATTGCATCCTCATGGGTTGGCCGCTCTGTCGGGTCCTTTCCCACCGAGCCTGCCCATACCATCGTCTGTCCAGAGCCGGAATCAATCAAGGCTTTGTGTGACCTCCCTTCCATTTTTACTTTAATCACGGGTTGGATTAGCTGCGACACCTCGATGGCGGGGCAGGCCCCAGTGATCCATCCAAATGTATAGTCCATTAAGGGGCACTCTCTCCTGAAGTGTCCTTTTTGACTGCATTGGTATCAGACTCCTCTTACTGGACTCCTCCCCCCTTTTACTTGGTTCTTCACTTGGATTTCCTCTCTCTCCTTTGCCCTCTGGTATGGGACTGGGGTTCATCGAGGTTTTCCATACCAGGGCCAACTTCCTTCCTTCCCCTGCCCAGGATGTCCCACTCTTTCCTCCTTCAGCTCCGCTCTTGGCACCACGTCTGTGGTAGGAGGGGTCCTCAGTGCACTCAGACCTGTGAGGGGCTTTCCTTTTCCCCCGACTCCTTCATCCACCAGATAATCCTCCATTAGTGTCACCGCCTCATCCAAGGTGGCCTGAGGGTGTCAGCATACCCAGCTTTGTCCTTCAGGTGGCAAAACCTGTACAACTGCTCCAGCACAATCTTATCCGTGATCTGGACACCTGTCTTGGATTCTGGCTGTAGCCAATGCCAGCATGCCTCTTGGAGTCTCTGCGCCAGCATCCGCAGCCTCTCCCCGGGTGTGTACTGTCCTGCCAAAAATGCTGCTGGTAGGTTTCTGGGGTCACCCCAAGCTGATCAAGAATCGCCTCCTTCACCTTGAAATAATGTAAGGCGTCCTTTGCCGACAAACTTCTGTAGGCCAACTGGGTGGGTCCCGACAGGTACTGTGCTAGAAGGGTGGCCCAGTGCTCCTCTGGACATTTGGCTGCCATCGCCACCTGTTCAAACATAACCAAAAATGCTTCGGGGTCATTTTCGGGTCCCAGCTCCCATAAATGAATTGGTAACTTGTGGCCAGGTTCCAGGTCTTCCTCTGCTCCCAAAGCTGGATCTTCCGACGCACGCCCCCATCTGGCTATTTGTTGCTGGTCCACGATCTTCTGCACCAGTTGTCTTTGCTGTTCCTGGTACTGGCTCACCAGTTGCTGCACCAGGTGAGTCTGCTGCTGTTTCTGCTGGTGCTGGTTCTCCATTAACCACTCCAGCAGCTTGTTGACCTCCATGTCTATGATGTTCATGTCTTCCCCTCTGGAATTAAATCTCTCCTCAACCAAACACAAAACAGAACCCACCAAGAGGAAAACCCTAGATCCCCTTAACTCAGGGATGGATCATTGATACTCACATTCTCCACCACGTGTGAAAAGGCCACTCCAGTCTGGGCCTCTAGTCACTGGCCCCGTCAGGCCCTACAGGGCTATTCTCCTATCAGCCGCCACAGACGCTGCTCCTGTTACCCAGGATAGTGCGCCATGGAGGAGGGGAAGGGGGACTCGGGCCCACCCTCTTTCCGAGTCCTGACCCTAAGGTCGAAGGAAAGTCACAACTCCCTCGTGTGACCTGACTGGTGAGGCATAACCCCTTAACTCACCAGTCCACAGACTTACCTCCCTAGCCCTGCCCTGGGCAGCTTCCTCCCCTCTTGGCTCACCCGGCTCCACCTCCATTGGGTGTTCTCCCTCCGGTGTCCGAGACTCACCATGCCCCTTTTTGTCCGGGCTCCCTCTCTCCCCAGACTCTTCCGGTCCCACTCCCTTTTTCAGTCCTCCTTCCCTCCTTCGCCTACTCTCTTCCTCCCCTTCCACATCTTTGTCCTCCCCTCCTGTCTCCTCCCTTCTCCCTTTTATCCTCCCAGCCTCTGCTCCAGGATACCCTGTGATGTCTCCATTGAGGTCACCTGACCCACGGCCGGCGGGTCTTGCGCCGTCCGCCCACACCTCCCTGTGTGGTCCCAAATGTGCCACCACTTGCAGCTGGGGCAGTGGGTGGTTTTCTGGCAACCCCGGGGTGAGGCGGCCCCTTGCGTGGCACTGCTGCCACCCACGTCTCCCTGGATGGCCTTACGTGCGCTGGCCCCATCAGCTGGGGCGGCATCCGGTTACCCAGCAACCCCGGGTGAACTGGTCTGTGATGTGGCACCGCTGGCGCATGCACCGTCCAGCTGCTTTGGCTCCACCGTGCGGGGCGATGGCCAGCGCCCCGCCATGTCCCCCAACAAAAGGGGAGAGCTGCAAGTGCGGAGCTCTGCCGCCCTGTCACAGGGTCAGACAAGAAGTGCTTGTCTGTCTCACCCCCAGTATTTAGCATCTTACAGACAGATTAAGGCCTTGCTGAATCAAAAAAGTTGTACTTCTTTATCTATACTGGTATGGTCAAAACACTACAACCTCCTATTATGGTATAAATGTGCCTATATGAGTAAAGTTTATTTCCATATGGGTTTAAGAGAGCTCAGTACACAACATCTTTATACCTTTAATCTATCTTCTATAACTGTGTCCATAATAGCACTTGTACTAGAATTACTATATTGGTTAAACAATCCTCCCAAATCACCTCTGTAACCTTTAAAAAAAAAACCAGTGTGTGCAGCCCCAGCCTAAATGCACGGAGAACTCACTGAGCTATAAGTTGGGTGAGAACTTTTATATTTACCTGACCATTTCCTGAAGAAGCAACAGCATGCACCTCACTGCTCTGACTGTCATTTCTGGAACTATTCCACCATATGTGAACTTGGTTGCTCTGTTCCTTGTGAAAATACCGCAGCAAAACAAATTTTGACTTACTGTCTGTGCAAAGTGATTTTGAATAGTAACACTTTATATAGTCTTTTTCCAGGCAGGAAGCCATAAGAATGATAGCTTAGAAGAGTTGAAAACAAGGGGGGTTGTGGCAATAGATGTATGCTACACATATTGAATATGCTACACATCTCTAAAACAAATGAACTTTTTAATGTGTGCCAGTATAAAGAATGTATGGCTGTAGTCAAAGAACATGCAGCAATGAGAGCATTGTAGCTTTTAGTAGTATGAAGTAAAATTTTCCAGTAAACTGTCTTATGTGAGCTACTGATCTAACTGTAAAGTATTGATACCCTTGTGTATACTGCCCATTTAAGTTTTTCAAGTGACCTAGATAGTTATTTCCCTCTGGTTTCAAATCAAAAGATCAATCATGTCTGCTTCTAGAAAGCCAGAGATGAAGCTGAAAGATTCTGGTGAGGCTTTAGGGCCTGGGAAAATATCATGTTTCAAAATTCAGTGTAATGAACCCAATCATTAAAATTTTATTGCTTAAAAATAATTCATTATAAATCTGAAGCCTCATTAAACTGAACTATGAAACTTGTCTGCAAATAGAACTACAGTAGTTACAAGTCATTTGAACTACAAAGTTGTAAAAGGGTATTTGCACATTTAGGAAAATTAATGGTCATAACAATAGACAGAAATAAATAAAACAAGTCTTAGATTTCAAGGACTGAAAACCATGGAACAGAGATCAATTGAAAAAAAAATCAACCAAAGCTTGCTTTCTCTCCAGAAGTATAAATTCACATATAGCTTGACATATTAGAAAATAATAAATTACTGTGTCTGATATACTTGTTTTGTGATTTATTGATCTTACATACACATATATATTATGAAGGCTAGGTTCAGTTTTGTACTAAAAGCATGAATTCAGTCCCTTAATTATGTATGAAAAATGCCACATATCGTCTCTCAAATTAGAAAACTTGTTCCTTGTGTATAAAATACATTTCCTAGATTTTTAAAGCAACTTTACCAATTAGTTTAAGAATTAGAATTAATTTAAACATAGGTCCATTCAGAAATGTCATGCTTGTATCAAGTCTTTTTGCCATGTAAACAATGGAATAACACAGACTCTAACTTTCCCTATAATTAAAACGTAATTGAAATTTTGTACAAATGCTATATTTGAAAAAATAGGTTGGAATTAAGAAAGTTAATAACAATGGTTGTACTCACTTATATGAATAATGTCAACAGGAAAGATCATCTCAACAGGTCAGAGAAGTATGAAGTTGAGCTGTTTTGATTTCAGCAGTAATTCAACCAGTCGTCAGCCATCTTGCAGCTAATTTGCATATAACAGTTCTGCTGGTTTTTGAGTCAGTGGACTGGACTCATCAATTAAATGACTCAGCTGTCAGTTTTCTTTAAAGGTTCCATGTTTCATGCTGCTGCCTTGGGTATCAGAGCTGGAGAAGCTCGCTATAGAACTGCTGCTGAATCTGGAACAGCTTCCTCCACCCTCGCAATCATTTAATGTTGATTTCTATAACAGTCCTCTAAACCAACAAATCAATAAAAATTGATGAGCTCAGACTGATTTCCCTGTACTGGAGGCCTCATACTCAACAAGTTCATCTCATACAAAAAATATTGTGTTACTCGTAAATCCTTAATATGCAGGTTAGGGTACTGGAAGTGTCTGATAAAACCAAGAAAACTCAAGTTTCCCACGTGTTATTTAAAAAAAATCCCTCAGTGAATGATAGTTCCAAATGTCAAGATGCTAGCTCTATACAAACATGCAAATTAATTGTATAGGTTATGCACAGACAGGCTGATACAAATATTTATATGTATTATAGAATTATTATGTATTAATGTGTTTGGGTATGAAAAGTATGGCTATAAATGTAATTAAAAACAGGCATCTAGGCATTAATAAGTAACAAAACATAATTAATAAAGAAGAAGCAATCAAAGTCATGCCATTCATTATGCACGAGTCTAAAACTAATTTAACTTTTCTGCGTAAGCTTTAATTGTATTGAGCTCAGGCTTCTGTCAGATGTTCTGAAAGACTGATATGCAAAGTTTCTAACACTCAGTAATGCAGATTTGAGCTAAGAAACTGATGTGAAATTTCTTTCTAAGCATGAAGAAAATGGGTATAAATGAAAAGCTAAATAAAATCATGTGTACTGTATATTGAATTCCTTTTAACTTGACTTTGGAATGGTTAAATCTTCCTTTTCATCAATATTATGTGAAAAGTCTCAGGCTTTTTTGATCCAGCATTCCACCCTCTGCATATTTCATGCTGCTCTAGACACTGAGATGATCACAGAATTTTACTGATGTTATGTTAACTTCTGACATTAACAAATTTAGGTAGAAGGAACTATTTGGACACTCCTAGACCTTGATTAAAAGCTAATTTGATAGAATTAGATTAAAAGCTAATAAATAGAAATCTTTTGTGACCATTTGATCTGTAAAAAACACACACAAAGGATGGGATGGTTTTTTAGATATTCAGATGTGGAATTTACTGAAAATTCAAAATACATAAGGACTGAACAACAAGGTAGAGTTCAAAACCCAGGAAAGGAATGGCCAATCTGCTGATGATGGGAGCTCTACCTTCCTAATCCTTAGGTTATTGTAATGTACATATTTTTGAAAAAGTGAGTCTCTCCAATGGTAAGAAGAATTGCTCTCCTTTAAAAATACCTTTAATTTGAATTGTGGAAGGTGGATTTGAATTTACACTTTGTTACATTTGTTAATTTCATCATCAGTTAATTAAAAAAATCAAAGACAGTGGGAGACATTCACAGCTGGGAGCTCCAAGCAGGAGCAGCAAATTTGCAGCCATTTTGGGGATGCCCAGAACACCCAGAGTTGGCTTGGATGGGGGAGGGGTGCAGGTTCAGGGAGTGATCTGGCCTGGGGCAGAGACTGGGTGTGCAGGAGGGTGCGGGGTGCAGTCTCTGGGAGGGAATTTGAGTGCAGGGGGGAGTAAGAGATTGGATTTGGGGAAGGAATGCAGGTATGGGAGGGGGTCAGGGATGCGGGCTGTGAGATGGGGACTGGGTGCATGCTCTGGGATGGGGCATGGGTGAGGGGTACAAGCTCTGGGAAGGAATTTGTGGGCTGGAGAGGGTACTGGGAGAGAGGGTAGTAGGTGCAGTGCTTACCTGGGGAACTCCCTTGTCAAGTCTGTTCCCCACTTTGGCATGACAAATGCAAAAGTGGGGCCCGCAAAAGTGCCCCAAAACCTTATCTCTATAGGCTTTGGTTCCAAAAGTCCTCCTCCTAATACCCATAGAGATGTAGCCATGTTAGTCTGGGGTAGCTGAAGCAAAATGCAGGACAATGTAGCACTTTAAAGACTAACAAGATGGTTTATTAGATGATGAGCTTTCGTGGGCCAGACCCACTTCCTCAGATTTTGGAGAATAAAAACTGCTGCCACCACCCAAGTATTTGTAAGAAAACCAGGGGAGAAATCACTTGGGAAATTTCATCCCTAAGATAACATCAGGACACAAAAATGAACCATTACCAGGTTAATTAGAAAAAGAAAACAAACTTTTATGATCAAAACAACACCATAGTTGCAAGCATAATAAAGTGGCTAGATGAAAAAGAGCCACCACTTGATATACTCATGGGGGACTATCCCCCTCCTCCCATGGGCTCAAACTTAATTACAAAAGGAAAACACTTTTAAAGGGAAAAGAAAAAAATACACTTTGAACAGCTCAGATATCAATTCCACATTCCCAAACCAGAAAACAATAAAGCCTGATGGATTATCTAGACTTTTCCCTACTTACACTTGTAAGTCCATTCTTGGGCGAGAGACAGGCCTTCCTATCTCCCTGTTACATGGAAGAAACCGCTCTGACTCAGACAAAGTAGTTCCTTTGTCCCAGTTTGAAATCCCTATCTGCATTGTTATTGGCTGACCAACTACCTGGCTAGGTTAACCCCTTAGCCACGAGGCTGCTGGTCAGCCCTCATGGTTATGACACCCCCTCTGACAGGTGGGGGAAGGTGGGAGGAGTCTTTATGCACTGCTGCCTGCAAGTACCACTGCCTTCAGCTTACCATTGGCTGCAGGGCTGGGGGCAGTGTACAGAAACATGCATTCCCCCGGCCATACGGACATACCAGCAGCCCTGAGGAGCACCTGCAGGATACTCTAGTGACCCTGCCCTGCTGACGATGGTAGTGGTGATGGGGTGGGAGGTCCCAGGCTCTTTTAAATTACCAGGGGCCAGCAATATGGGGCTGGAAAATGCACTGGAGGGGTTGCACACGTGCAGCCGGGGGAGGGACCCAGACCCGAACTTTGTTGGCTCCAAACTCCGGGCTAAGAATATTCCTGGTGCCCCAGAACCAAGGGCTCATAGAGCTCACCACCCATGGCTCAAGTATTTTTTTTTTTTAATATATCTGCTTGTTTCCAAAACTGCCCTCTACAAAAAATCACTTTTATGGAATGAAAACTTTTTACTCCGGTCACGAAAAACCCTAACCCTTGTACTCCTGCCCTGCAGTTGTTTGGAAGACTCCTCATGCTGAATTAATTTACACAATGCACAACTGGAGACATCCGACCTACAATGAAATTGTCTATTCTGTGTTATGCTCTCCATCAGAGGTCCTAAAACTGAGATCTACAATCCCTGGTATTTTGTGACGCACTTGTGAATGGTTGATGGACAGTGCACTGGTCCTATGTCAAGGATGGGCAAATACTGGCCCATGATCCAGATCTGGTCCACTAAGGCTAAATCCTGGTGGGCCTCCACCACTGTATTTACCTGCACGGTCGCAGATGCCAGTGATCATAGCTCACATTGGCTGCAGATCACCATTGCAAGCTGTGGGAAGCAGTGTCCTGGTCCACAGTCCGGAAATGGTGATCCGCGTTTAACAGCTGCAATTGCTAATGCCTAAGCCAACCCAAGCAGGTAAATATAGCAGTGGTGGTTTGCCAGGTACTAATCCTGGCAAACCATGCCATGTTATTGCCCACACTTGTCCTATGTGGTCAGGTTTTCAGCTCAGTTTACCAACCTCTGCAGTTCTTGTGCGTTTCAATGAACACCTAGAACTGTCTGATCAAAACGGCACAGGGAGGCAGCAGTGCACATGTTCAGTGTCAGACACATAGGCACAGAGGGAATTTTTACTGAATAAACTTAGACGCTGAGTGAGTTTAGGAGCCTACAGGATTGAAGCAGCAATTATTGCATCCCATTGGCTCCAAAACTAAGACTAAGGAGCCGAAAGCAGGAATTTAGGTAACTAGTTTCTTTTCTGCCTCCAGGGTCAAGTGCATGATTTTACAAATATGGAAGAAAAGGCTTAGGGAGCAGGGTATGTCTAGACTGCAGAGTTCTTCCGGGATACCAACTCTGTCATGTCCAAGGAATGTGTCTGCTCTTCTGGAATTTTTTTCAGATGAGCAGACATGTTTTTTTTACGAGGAAGAAGGGATGTTCTGAAAAAGGTTTTTTTTCCTGACATTTGGCCCAGTGTAGACGGGCCAAATGTTGGAAAAGCCTCTTCTGAAAAAAGAAGCAGAAAAAGACACAAATTGTGGTTTGCAATTTGTGTATCTTTTTCCAGAAGAACTGTGTAGTCTAGAGACAGCCTGAATTAGCAGTAGAAGAGCTATACAGAACAGTTATATGTTTTTGGAGATTTGGACCCCACTGGATAAAAAATATTGAAATATCTTAAAGAATTCCAGTCCTTCATTCCACCTAATCCCATATTTTTCCCTCTCGTCTCCCTACCTCCTTCATTCTCTTACTATTAATATATGCCTTCTCCTACCATTTCCCCCATCCTAAAATATCATATCTTACTATTGTCTGCTTTTGTGCTGTCTGGTCTCACAGCTTTGACGAGTTGTGGAATAGCATAATTCCGTAATGTTTTTAGAGAGCCTGAGATGTATGTGCTATTTGGGGTGATACACAATCTGTAAGCCACTTACTTTATTATCTTTTTTCATCTACTTTTGAAAATCAGTAACAAACTACTCTAAACGCAAAAGTGCTCACTCTTCATCTAGATAGCTCAATAAAGTAGTCAATTTTTCAGATAACCTCAGCACATCTGCAGATGTGGATGCTCATGGATATAAACAGATATCCACCAATTTGCAGGGTTTTAGATGCAAAATTTGTATCTGCATCTGCAGCAAGCCATGGATATCTGCATGCACGTATGTGGCTACCAACAGATATAAAGCAGATATTTGGATTTGCAGAGCTCTGCACATCTGCCTCAAACTCCTCCAGAACCTTCTCCTTAGGTTCTTGCTGCACTTTTCTCCATACCTGCTTATATTTGCACAGTCCATCCCTGGCTCAACAGGAATGGATCTATAAACCATGTGACCTCCTTGTCAACCTTCTCCTGGCATTGGCCAAGGTGGCAGTCCATCAAATCAGAAGGAGATGGATGGGGAGGTGCTCTTAGACTGTCTGGCTTGTTTCTCTACCTCTGGGCCACATTAGCCAGCTCCCTGCATGCCTTTGAGGAGCAGTGGGTGTTCCCTGCTTTAGACCCTATGACCCTCACACCTGCTCTTGTTTCATCATTTATTGCCCCCCATATTTATTTGAAACTTGGACCTGGTAGTGCGTCCTCTTTGGCTTGGGGGCCTTTGGATGTGGGTGGGCACAAGCCCTGGGGAACTCAAATAGGAACCCCAGCAGCAGGATCTAGTAATTTGAAGATGAAACTGAAGAGGCCCTTGTGTGGGGGTTCCCCTGAGATGTCTTCCAATTGGTTCTGCAGCCCTGGATTTGAAAGGTATATATACCCAAAATGAGATAAAGTTAACTGCAGCCAAATTTTATACCGGGGTGGGGGAACCTTTTTTGGGTCAGAGCCACTGACCCACAGAACAATTAGTTGGGAGCTGCACACATGAGTGAAACAACCCCCCCCCCCCAATCCCTCACCAATGCTGACAGTAAAGTGGTGGGGTGGGTTCTTGTGTGGCCTAGGGGATAGGGCACTTGCTCTGGGAAGGACAGGGTCATGGGTTCAGGTCTGGTTGGGTCAGGTCAGAACAGCCAAAACCAGTCAGCCCTGGGGCTGGAGGAATAAGGGATCCCCCAAGCCTCAGGGGCCAGATCCAGGCAAGCCAGAGGCTGCATCCAGCCTCTGCACCTTAGATTCCATACCCCTGTTTTATACACTCAGCTTCTATAAATTAATGAAATAGTATACCACATCATTAAGAGTTAATTTGGAGACAGGCTTTTAGAAGCAAGGGCATAACAACTGGCAATTTTTCTCATCAGTATGGGAAGAGGGGAGGAAATATAAAGAACAGAGAGTGAAGGAAGATAGCTGGATGGACAGCCTTGAGTCTAGATGCCTCTGATAATGAAAATTTATTGAAAGTTAGAAAACTGATAATCTAGTAGGGGTCATTATGACCTGTGTGTTTTGCAGAAGTAATAACAAAATTTAGATAATGGTGTGTACTTGGTAACAGTCTTCTGGAGCTACCCAGAAACATTTTTTCCCTGACATCTTTACTCCCCAGCAGGGAGGTATCTGGTCTGTGCTGACCTCTTGTTGATTACTCAATACTACTTCAGAATATAGGTAAATATCTAGTATGTTATTTACTATTGCTTATGCCCGTGTGCAAATCTAATAAATTGCAGTGTTAAACAAGAGCAAGTTATTTACAACATGCCTTGATCAGACAGAATTTGTGAGTTCCTGTTGATTTAGTCCTTATGCTGCCTGGAATGAAATAGTTAAGTTGCCTCTATTGGAGGGTTCTGAAAACCCCAAGTAACCGTTCCCCAAGAACTTTGTTCAATTGAGGTTTCATCATTCAGGTTCCTTTATCTGACATAGAACAAAGCTACTTTGAGATGATCTGTCTCAGATACATAGATTATTACAAATACTAATAGTACATACATTTTTAATCTATCACAGATTTCTAGATTGAGTTAGTTACTCCACATGAACCAATCTCTGTATAATACTCTCTGCCCATACACTGTGTACACCAAGCCTGGGCAAAATATTGCCTGCAGGCCACATCCAGCCCACCAAGCGCCCGGATTCAGCCTGTGGAGGCAGAGGGGAGCGCTAAGCAGGCCTCCCTGATAGCCCCACACGCCGCTCAGAAACACATCTATGGGGCACTTTCTCTTGGAGCCTGGAGGGGAAGGAGGAAGATTCAGACACTGTTCCCATCCCCAGCACAATCCTATTGGCCATTTTCTGGACAGAAACAGGCAATGGGAGTTGCCTGTTTGAATAACAGGCAGCCACCCTCCTGCTCACTCACTCAAGTGCATAGCCGAGCAGGAAGAAACATTTTAAACTCTGTAAGCAGGCTGGTTTGGCTGGTAACTGGTAAGTATCCTGACCAGAACCTACCTCTGGCACCCTAGCCCCTCTGTTCCCCAACCCTTTGCCCACACTCCTGCCCTGCTACTCCACGTGCACCCATACCCCCGCACAGATCTGGCACCCCAATCTCCTGCCTGAGCTCACAATCCCTTCCTATCCTAAGTCACATCCCAAAACCTTCACCCCAGTTCCCTCCCCAGGTCACAACTGTCTCCTTCATCCAAACTGACTCCAAGATGCCATTCTCCCTTCTGCACCCCAATCCCTTGAACCACAAGCTCCATCCTAGACCCTGCATTTCCTCCATTAATACCATGGAAGAGTGCAGCCCTCAACCACTTGCCAAAATCTTAGAGTAGCCCCCTATCAAAAATTATTGCCCACCCCTGGTGTAGACACAACTTACTTTTCACCTCATTCTATGTTCCAGGATTATTTTGTCCATCATTATCTTGCACACTGCAAATAGTACCAGGGTGTTCCCTCTCACCTCAGCTAGTACTGACATCCTGTCTCTACTGATTTTTCTGACATTTACCTTCCCATTGTTGCCCACTAAGAAATGACTTAAGTTACTTCTGTCAAGTTATATGCCCAAACGTATACCTTGTTTACCACCTCTAGTCCTCCTCATGAGAGCGATAGGAGCGAGAGTCACATCAAGGGCAAATAGCCACTCCAGCTGAATGACACTTAACAGGAATGGATCTATAAACTCTTTAACGGGATGCCATTTCAACTAGCAACATTGTTCAGATTTGTGTGGTGCTAAAGTGCCACTTTGCCTGTTATATAACCAATGGGTTGCAAAGGAAAGAGATGGTGTAATAGGAACATGTGCTGCACATAAGCCCATAGAATTACAAATCAGCTTAGTACATTGGATGTCTTGGGTTGGGTTTCTTCTGTTCAGAAAATTAGCACAATTTTATCCTTGTTAAAGCCAAATGTTGGAAGCACCCCTATAGATTTTGAGAAATTCAGAGGGCGTTTAAAAAATGGAAGTCAGCACCTCCTGGCTAATATCTGTATATGTCCATTGTGGTGGTATCTGAGGCTATGTCTACACTGCCATTCTTTTTGTGGCAAAAGATATGCAAATCGTGCTCTCATTTGCATATCTTCTGCTGATCCTTTTCGTGGAAGAGGTTTTGCTGCTAAAAAGTCCTGTGTAGATGGAGCTATTTGTTGGCAAAAAAAAAAAAAAAAAAACCAAAAAAAACACACCTTTTGCACAACATCCTGTAAACCTTATTTTTTGAGGAATAAGGGATCTTGCAAAAAAGGGGGGGTTCTGACAAATGGCCCCATCTACACAAGGCTTTTTAGCAGCAAAACCTCTTCCGCAAAAAGGATCAGCAGAAGATATGCAAATGAGACCATGATTTGCATCTCTTTTGCGGCAAAAAAATGGCAGTGTAGACGTAGCCTGAGTGCTTTCATTTGTGCACTCAAGGTAACTGGGCAAGCTCAGAGCCACTGTTTCAGTCACAACAATCCACATTACATCTGAGCTCAGAAAAAATGTCCAAGTTGCTAGTGACGGGAGATGGGGTTAAAAATTCTAGCACTTTGTTCTCCTTGCGATTGTGTACTGCATACCCATTCCCTGGTGGACTGTAAGTGAAATAGCTGATGACAAAGCTTTCACTTACCCCGCCATTTACGGTCTAACTGAGATGATAAAGCTACAGGCCTCATGTCCTCCTCTCTCCTGATGACACTGACAAGGTTATTTTTTAAAACATTTAAATCACTTTGGTGCAGAGTGCAGTGTTGCTTAGAGACTCCAGTTGCATTGCTTACAGTAAGGCCTTCAGGGACATACTGTATTTTGTCTATAATGTTGCTAACTCTGCTTAGTGCTACCAATAATTCAGTAAAGTATATCCCAGGATATGTCTGTCCTTACCTTAGCTCTGCAGTTTTCATCCTCTGGGCTTTTTCCTATAGACAACTTTTTACCTCTTTCTGTCTTGGGCCGGTGTTTAAGTGCTGTCAAGAGATCCTTGTAAAGACTTATTAGGCCTCTATATAACAATGTTGCATTAACTACCTATTGCTGAGCCCAATGACTTCAGTTAAGAACAGGGGCAGGCTATCATATAATCACCATGCTTTAAGAATGTATTAATGTTGAGATATAGTAACAGTGATATGTTTATTTTATTGATTCATTAGGTCTTTTATCTATAAAAGGTATTTAGCTGTAGAGGCTCTTAGAAAAAGTTTTGACTTACAAAATGCAAACAAATAAAAATCTCAAAAGACAAACAATGGACATGAATTGCCCAGCTAATAGCATTTGAACTGAAAACCTTCCCCTCCCCTATAATCAATCCTATCCAAAATGAGCTGATGACAGCTAACCAGTTTCAGTCCCATTAAGACTCTGGGTCATTTGTTCTACTATATCAAATGGTATGATTAGCACACTGAAGTGACTGCAACCAATGTCACTTTGCTGATCTTTATAACTGCTTTTTGTCTACAATGAACATGAGATCTGACAACTTAGAATCTTTTAGGGATGATTACTTAAAACTATTCTTAGGATTTTTCACAAAGAAAGGAAAGGAGACGCTCCACAGTGACTCCCTTCTCTTGTTCGAGACCATGGATTATGAAATCACCATTTCTTAGACAATAGTATGGCAACATATAAGTCTAAAAGAATTAGTTTAGAGACTTTATTAACAGCTGTCATGACAAAGTAACTGCTTCTTCACCCTAAAATGTAAACAAAAGAGATGGATTTAATAGCTATCATAGTCCCAAAATGAAAGCTGTTGCTTTCTGATATTTGGTAGTGTATGTGAAATTCTTTGGTGGTCTCAGGTCAATTATTAATTAATAGTAGACAGTATCAGCATAAAAACCCCCAGCACAATTGGCATCCCCATAAAAAAAGAAACCAAGGACTTACATGCACATCGTACTGTGGTCTCATCCCTAGTGAAGGGACAGTAACGAGCAGAATAGCATAGCTTTCACTGCCCTGGTCCATGGTTTGCTCTTTGTTCTCTAGGGCTGTCAACTCAGGATCTTTCACAAATGTTGAATTTACTTGTATTTCTCCAAAATATAAAATCATTCCTGTTTTATAACAATGCTACTTTGGAAAAATTACTTGTGAGCTTGAGTTGATCCTCATTTACTTTTGCTGAAATTTCCTTAATTTACCAAGCCAATTAAAATAGTCTCAAGCAATTGTTTGATCCCTCAAGAAATGTTAGTGAATCATCTTTGTACATGTTTCCTATTCCTCTGGAAATAGAATGTCCTCAGTTTTGGTGTGGACATTTTAGTGAGTCATACTTCAGGTGCCAGCAGCATCATGAAGAAGTGTACATTGATTTTCTCCTCAGCATTTGACTTGACAGCAAAGAATTTTAAAGTGACCATGTGATGGTAATACTGCAAAAAAACCTGCCCTGCTTCTGAAGAGAAATCATCTAGATTCTCATAAGACATGCTACAGTGGCTCATTGCCATGCAGATTTTGCCATGAGTATGGGCAAAAAAATTATATTGTGTTATTTAAGAATGCTCTTTCCTGAGTGTGGGCAATAGGTTCACAAAATATGAATTGAGGATGTTTTAGTTTTATTTATTAACTAACCCTGACTAAATTGTTGCTGCATCTCAGGGTTTACAGACATATCACGTTTCCATTTGCTAGCATTAAATGTGATGTGACTCGAACTGCTCCACTGGAGAAAATCTTTAGGCAACAGAGTGATGAAAGGATAGTGTGAAACACAGCTTCATACTTTAAAAGGATTATGACAGGATTGGCTTTGTGAGCTGTGATGGCTCAGTGGAGCCACCCTGTGGAAGCACATTTGAATAATAAATAAGGATAGACTACATAGTTTAGTCTGAGGCTACGTCTAGACTGCAAGCCTCTTTCAAAAGAGGCTTTTTCAAAAGATACTTTTGAAAAAGCCTCTTTCGAAAAAGAGCATCTAGACTACAACCGGTACTTTCGAAAAAGCAAGCTGCTGTTTCGAAAGAGAGCACCGAGGAAGTCTGGATGCTCTCTTTTGAAAAAGCGCTTTCGAAAAAAGGAGTTCTTCCTCGTAAAATGAGGTTTTCCGTGGTCAAAAAAGCTGCCACATTCTTTAGATTTAGAATGCAGCAGCAGTCTAGATGCAGGGCAAGTTTTTTTCGAAAAAAGACCACTTTTTTGGAAAAACCCCTGTAGACTAGACATACCCTGAATGTCTTGACTATTATTGAGACAGTTTATTTCTAGAATAAATCTATCAATAGGTGGTGTGATCTGTTTTTCTGAGGACTACTTTTGAACCCAATTTTGGCTCATCAGTTCCATGATAACATCACAGATTTGTAAACTAATTCCATCTGCTGACACAGTTTTCTATCAGAGGACTTTTTAAATGTTAACTGCCCTTTAAAAGTGATTCCTATTAACTGCCATTGGATAAATTGGAAGTCATCAGTCGGAAACGCAGCTAGACAACATTTCATCTAAGAGTTACGTGACTTTGTGATTTCATTGAATTAGAAAAGAATGTGTGCTAAAGTCATGTCTGGTATAGTTCCACAAAATCCATTCCTCTCCCCTCTCCGATCTTTTCTGAGTATTTTGGTACTTCTGGAAGCACTGAGACATGTGAAAATGGAAGGAGAAAAAGGTAATTGAACTTCTTTAAAATTCAGAGGTGCAGGAGTCAGATATAGACAAAGTTCCTATTTTATGCCTTGTCTAGACTAATGCCCACCGTCAAACTACTGCAATTACACAGTTAGCATAGCTGAAGTTGACATACTCAGCATGACATCTTGATAAAGTCAGTAGGGGCTGCTCTCCTGTCAATGCCAGCTAATCTTCTTGTCTTGATGGAGTACCAGCATCGATGGGAGCAGGATCAGAAATCAATTTATCACATCTAAGAATATACGATAAATACATGTCTGGTGAAACAATTGCTGCAGTGTCGATCGCCGGTGTAGTGTAAACAAGCCCTTAACTACTTTATCTCTAAAGGCAACTTATCATACATTAAGGCCTGGTCTACACTACTCTGGGGATTGATGTTGCAGCTATTGATCCACCAGCAATCAATTTATCGCATCTGCTTAAATACAATAAATCACTCTCTTAAAGCACTCCAATCAATGCCAATACTCTACCAAATGAGAAGAGTAGCCGGTGTCAATGGGAGAGCAGCCCCCCTGTTGACCTTACCACATGCAAGACACCATGGAGAGTATGTCGTCTTTAGCTATGCAAGTACATCAATGGCAGCAGTTAGTGTACACAAGGCCTAAGATTCCTATACCTAAACATGAAGCTTGCAGAAATAATAGATATATGTATTTTTTAAAACAAATCAGAGTGGAGGGAATGAAAATGAGCAGTGTCAGAACTGGGACATATCTTCCTGGAAAAACATTCACAATGAAATCAAGAGGATCAAAACTTTGTTATAAGGGAGTTTTGTAACAAGCCAAAAAAAACATTCCTTTAGTGTTAAAAAACAAACACATTTGCTTGTTACCAGCACATCATGGCAGACTTTCATCCTGGTTCACAGTTATTAGGCTCAAAAAGCAGATTGATAAAATATAATGGAAATGAATGATGAAAGCCATCCTTGCTTGAAATTCAAATGAGGGTCAAGTAGTAGTTTTCCCTTTTCAACTCCCTTGAGCTTTTCATTGTATATTTGTTAACCTTTTTAAAAGTCCTTATGCACTATATGTTTTCACTACAGAGGCACTGAACACATCAGTGTACATGAAAAAAGTGGAGATTTGAGTAGCAGAGATTTGCATACAATTAAGATTTTCATTTGACTGACTGAACTGACTTGGAGTCTCAGTAATGATCACAAACTATTTTTCTAATTAGTTATTTTCTTTAAGTCATCTCAGACAACTGAACAACACCCATTGTATATAAAACTGTTTGTATTTGCAATGCATGTTTTGGTAACAGACAGCTGGTAAGGAGAGCCACTGACTATCTTGCTGATATTTCTTGTCTTCCTGTTTACTTGTGCTTGCTGGTCTGTCTCTAGCTGTTGTCTCTTGCCTTACAATTTGATTATAAGATTCATGAAGCAGAAATCATCTTTTTGTTCAGGACATTAGCAGGGGCCTGGCATTGGTAGTAGGGGTTGCATCCCCCTCACTCAAAGGCAGCTGCAGAAAGTGGGGTGACTTGGCCCTAGCCCACTCTGATCTCCCCTGGCTTTCAGCTACATCACTCCACTTCCTGCTGCTGGTGAATGCAATTCTGCCTCTTTTCTCAAACTCCCTCCCTCAGCAACAGCCCAGGGAATTGAGGAGGCCTTGTGCAGGCTGCAGTGGTCAGGGACTTCCTGCACTCACCAGCAGAGAAAAATACAGTGACCCAGCTCTAGCCCGATCTGCTCCCCTGGCTCCCATCAGATATATTGTAGCCCAGTGTCTGTGAGTCTGTAATGCCAAAATGCTGGCTGTTCCCTCTGGGCGGCCCGTGCTGCTTGCGCCACTTGCTCCCTCGCGGCAACCCGGCTGAGCGGCGCAGAAGTCAGCCAAGTGCCACAGTGGGAGGCCAAGGGGGGGGGGGGGGCAGAGCAGTGACGTGCGGTGTGACAGCGGCTCCAGGCCCTGCCTCCTGGCTGTGAACGTCACCACCCCGCCCCCCTTTGCCTCCTGCTGTGGCGCTCGACTGACTTCTGCGTTGCTCAGCCAGGCCGCGGCCATTTGGGCTCTGCACCCCCCCCCATGCAGCACGGGGAGTGCGGAACCTGAATGCCATTTGGGCGCCGCGGTCCCCCGAGTGAGAGGCAGGAGGGAGAGGAGAAGTGAAAGAGAGAGACAGAGAGAGAGGCAGGAGGCAGAGGAGAGCTGAGAGAAAGAGAGGGGGAGGAGGCAGTAGGAGGAGAAGAGAGAGAGAGAGATGGAGCGAGAGACCGATGTGGAGGAGAGACCTGAAAATCCATCTTATGATGGGCTAATTGACTAGTTCTTAAATAATACAATATATATTTTTGTAATATGCCTGTAAAAATGAGATGCTAGTCCTCGACAAGGGGGAGAGGGAAAGAGGGCTGTATATGTTATGGCAATATAAATAAGTAAATAATAATAATTAATAATAATGATGGCAAGAGCTCACTCTGCTTACTCATTTAAGACTCCCAATGATGGTTGTGTTTTTCTTGAATAAAAAAGTCTGATTTCTTGTTTTTGAAAAATTGTTTGTTTTCCTGCTGCATAACATTGTCATGGTTAGTGTTACATGTAAAGGTGTAAAACAAATAATAGCATGAGCAAATGTTCAGTATTGAGAAGACATGCTGTAATATTGTTATTTTTTGGTATAAAGGGTTTTGTGTGGAAGCAGCTTCTGGACATGGCAGTTGTGCAAACAAGCAGGGGAGATTTCTTTCTGCCTTGGTCTTTGGTAACATTAATTTCTCAAGGCAGAGCTGCTCTGTGGGGATCCGGCATAGGTGCTGAGCTGAGATTCCTGAGAGAAGGGATCGCCTGCATGCTATTTGACTATGTCTGTTTCCAGAACTGGTGTTCATGTATAAATAAAGCAGGCCACACACCGTACGTACAGAACCCCATATCACCAATTTCTTCTTTCCTGGAAAGCCAATGTGCAAGGCCCTGAACATCTGCCACCTTTAAACAGAAGCAAAATGAAGGTGTCAAAACAGCGCAACAATGGTTACACAAAAGAATGACAATAGCAAAGATGCCTACTGGAGTCAGGGGATATTAATAAGGGAATTAGCTTATTATAACCATGACCCATGTCATGAGTCATGAAAGAGTGACCAGAATCTTATCATAAGAATGGCCTGACAGGGTCAGACCAAAGATCCATCTAGTCTAGTATCCTGTCAACTGACGATGACCAATACCAGGTGCTTCCAAGGGGATGAACAGAACAGGGCAATCATCAAATGATCCATCTCTGCCGTCCATTCCCAGTTTTGGTCAGTTATAGGCTTAGGGCATCCAGGGCATGCAATTTCATCCCTGATCATCTTAGCTAATAGCCATTAATGAACGTATCCTCTATAACCTCTTTTGAACACAGTTATAGTTTTGGTCTTCATAATGCAAGAATTAGGGCTCACCCAGTGAAATTAATAGCAGGTTTAATGCACAGTCAATCTGTGGAACTCATTGCCAATGGATGTTGTGTGATGGGGTAAATAACATTTCCTTATTCACATTCTGCACACCATTCATGATTTTATGGGCCTCTATCATATCCCTTCTTAGTTGTTCCTTTTCCAAGATGAAAAGTCACAGTCTTTTTACTCTCTGCTCATATCACATGGAAGGTCTTCCTGACAAGAATGATTTTTGTTGCCCTTTTCTGTACCTTTTCCAAGTATAATATGGGGCAACCAGAACTGTATGCAGTATTTATGTATCATGGATTGAAATAGTGGCATTATGATTTTTTCCCCCTTCTTATCTATCCCTTCTTAAAGGGTTCTAATATTCGGTTAGCTTTTTTTGACTGTCACTGCACACTGAGTGGATGTCTTCAGAGAACTATCCACAACAATGCCAAGATCGCTTTCTTACATAGTATCACTGAGGTAGGCAGTATCTTGCTAAGACGTGGAAAAAGCAAGATTTACATTGGAAGTTAGCTAAAAGCCATATCCTGAGAGAATCTCAGGATTTGGTTTTAACTTTATTATTGTTATATTGTATATAAGTCTTGGCCATTTTGGGGAGGTCTTCAAACTACGCATGCACTATTTGCTGCTCTGCCGGTAGGGTGGCCCTAGGCAAGGCTGGATTTAAGGGTGGGTGCAGGCTGGGGTGCTGGTTTGTCATTAGTGACAAAAGGGGAAATAGAATTATTCAGCTAATGTATTATATCCTGATCATCTGTCTTCTTTTTTATTGAAAGGAAAAAATTGTATGAAATAGCAACTTTGTTCCGTAGGCACTAATGAGCCTGGGTTTGATATCACAGTAATTGCTACGATTGCAATGTCAGAAACAAAAGAGAACTTTGAACAAGGAAAAAGAGCATAAATTGATGAAGTCATAAGCCTTGATTAATGACATCATACCAGCTCAACTGCAATTAAACGAGATTTCAGACAAAGGATCATGAACTTCTAAGTAGCAAAGATACTTGTAATGTAAGTGTCTATATGAAAAAAATAAAAGCAGAGTGAGAAATACAGAAAGCAAGCGAGGCAATCAGAATCTTCTTTTGTCAGAATATTCTGCCTGGGACAGCAGGTCTCTAAACACTAGAAAGAGTCTCAAGCTCAATTTGCTGAAGCACCTAAAAATGGCCCTCTCAAATGTATATATTTATATAAGACTCAGAATACTTTAATATAGAAAAGAAGATCTAGATAAGCAAGCTGTATTTACAGAGTTCCTATAGACAAAACACCCCAAATTTCTCACCATTCCTAAAGTGAACTCTTCCCCGACCAAAAAATAGGCACAGGAGTTACTGCTATGTCTAAAGATGAAAAAGGCTTGAATGATAATGCATTATGAAGTCAGTTAACAATGAAAAAATCTGTAATCTCTTTAGTGATTTCCAATGAATCCCATTTTGGCTGGAAAATATCAAGGGTGAGAGTCTCACCCCATTCCACAGGTTGTACCTTCTTTAACCGGGACTCTCTGTAGGGGAGCTTCAGCCCTGCTGGCAGCCAGGAAGCTCTGGCCACAGCCACACTGCTGCGGCCTCAGTGGTGGCCAGGGAGTTCCTGCCCTGGCCACGCAGCTCCGACCTTGGCAGCAGTGGGGCCAGCAGGAGCTGGAGAACTCAGGCCCAGAGAATGACAGCTGGCCAGGCAGCAGCAGGGTGGACTGGAGCTCTAGTAGGGGAGGTGAGGATGGGACATTTAGCATAGGCCAAGAGTTGAGGGACCTCCCCTGGTCTGGCAAATCCCCTGAGGGTCAGGTCCAGGGAGGTCCAACCCAGACTGCTATTAAGTAAGCAAAAGGGCTGAAGTAATATAAAGGGATCCTAAAAGCACTGTATCTGGCAGTGCACGTATTGTGGAACAAAGCCTTAAGGATGTCTCCAAGGACTTTTTGCAAGTAGGGAGTTAGTGGAGGTAGGGCTGGGGCTGAGAGGTGTATGTCAGAAGCAGAAAAAGGACACAGAGTTAGGCTGATTCCAGGTAGCACTGCAGCCCATAAAGTGGCCCTAGGCAAAGCTGGATTTGGGGGCAGGTGCCATCTGGGTACCAGCTCTGGGTTGCGGGTTGGCTGTTAGTGACAAAAGGGGAAATAGAATGTTTGAAGTAAAATGTTGCAGGCATTCTGCGTGTGGATTCATTTTTCACTGGCCTCCGAGAATGTTCTGGAGCTTTGTAGAATCTCATGGAACCTTCCAGATTTTCTGGCTATGTCTACACTGGCCTGTCTTGTGCAAGAACATATGCAAATGTGGCACGGCAATGAATATCTAGTGATGAAATACTAGTCTACAATGCTCCTTCTTGCGCAAAAACCCCCTCTTGCGCAGGAGCTGGTCTGCCGCTTATTTTCAGGCAGAGCGGCTCTTGTGCAAGAGGGGGTTTTTGCGCAAGAAGGAGCAGTGTAGACTGCTCCTTCTTGCGCAAAAGCCCCTTGTGCAAAAGTGATGACTCATTACGTATGCAAATGAGGCATGGCAATATTCATTGCCTCACCTCGTTTGCATATGTTCTTGTGCAAGACTGGCCTGTGTAGACGTAGCCTCTAAGTACTACATTTTGCTCAAACCTCTTAGAATACTGTGAGCCATGGCCTCACAGGCATACAAGGGGCGGGGCATCATTAACAGTGAGAACCCAGAAGCAATATCATGAACCTTGTTTCATTGTGTAACTGTGAAAGTGCCCTTTTGTTTTAAGACTTGAAGAGTGTAAGCAGTGACTAATAAAGGACATATTTAATGTGATGCCAGAAGTAGCTATCAAACCCCTAAATATGCAACAATATGAAAGAAATACCATTACTTGTTTTGCCATTTTTAACACATAATAGCTGATTACTTTCTAAGACTGCAGAACATAAACTAGCTCTTCCTAACTCTGTCTGTTATCCCCCATAGAAAATAAAATTTACCCCCTAAAGAAGCCTTCAGGAGCTCAGTATAGGAAGGGAAAAGCTTAATTGCAATCTAGGTTGCAGCAAGGGGCAAAGCTGATGGGAAAATACCTGAAAGAGAACAATATAGCCTGAGCTTTATGCAGTAGAAATCTTCCCAGTGCAGAAGAAATTGAAGTGTGAAGCACACATGATTAGTAAGAAAATAACAGATTTATTTGAAAATAAGGAATGGAAATATGATGGAGAAGCATCCAGTTTTCCTGGAAGCATAAAGGATAGTGATGATACAGAAGAATGTGGTTTATATTAAAAGAGGATTAATGACAAAGAAAAATATGGTTTACATGAAAAGGAGAGAAACAATAAAGAAGAATCAGCCTTGCATGCTGAGAGAAACAGCAGTGAGAAAAATTGCACACCATGAAAATCAATACATCAGGTCCTGCTATATGACTGAAGATCTTAAACTTTGATTAGATTGATTATACAATTTTGAATGGGCCAGGCAAAAATGAGGATATGATGTTTCCAGTAAAAGAGCGGAAGAGATACTTCTCAAAGTCGCACTGTGACAGCGTGCTCAAGAATGGTGAGAAACAGAGTCAACATTGGCTAGTTTACTTGAAACCATTTGACAAACGATTCTGGTTTTGTTGCAAAATATTTGAGCAGAATGACAAATCATTGCTTGCACTTTCTAGGTACAATTACTTCCATAAGTTAATTGATCCTCTGAAGCAACATTTTACAAGTTACTCCATAAGAATAGAAAGAGATTTACTGTCTGAAAACCCTCTCTGTTCTTTAAATTTTTTTTCAAAAGAACACTATTGCAGTGTGGACGTAAGTGAAGGGTTTTTTTTGGGAAAAATGGCCATTTTTCTGAAAAAACTCTGCAGTGGAGACATCCCCAGAAGCAACAGCATCTTCTTTAGATTCAGTATCTCTCTTCTGAACACTGCAGAGGAAATGCATCCTGTTTTCAGCATCAGCTATTAGATGGGAGATCCTCACTGTCAATATTAGAAATCTAAGCTTCTCCTAAAGTGAGGATAGCTTTGAGGATTTTGCTCATGCTGTCGGTCACAGTTGTGAGTGGCGAGTGCAGCTTTTTGAAGCTCAGGATCATTAAAACCTATCTTTGATCAATGGTGGCCAAGAGACTGGCATCGCTTGCTATTTTACTACTTGAAAATGTCATTGGCCAATATTTGGATCTCTCTGATGCTGTGCTTCAGTTCAAGAGGGAAAAAGTGAGAAAAGTCTTTTGGGAGAAAGGACTGGGGTTAAGGCTGTCACCTGCTATAACACTAGTTAATACTGGTGCCCCCCCTAACCCCCCAATGTTGGTGTACAGTTCAATTTCCTGATGTTAGTACATTTCAGTGATTCTTAAAATAGAAACGTTTCTATAAGCTTAGAATAAATGATTATTTTTATTTCCTTATACACTGTATATGGCACGAATAAATATAGATTTACAGATCCTATCATCTTATATGACAGGGATAACTAATGCATTCAAACCATGCATCAAAATCATGAAATCGGCTACAAATGCAATAAAAATAGGTATTCAAAAGTTTAGCAAATGGAGAGGAGCACCCAAGTTGCCTGAAGCACCATTTGGTCTAGTGCCAGTCCTGGCCCAGGAAGTGGCTTTAACTTAGGCTATATCTACACTATCGTGGGTATTGACACCCTGACACTGGTCCACTGGCAGTCGATTTAGCGCTCATATTTTCTTCAGTTTAGATTGACTATGCCTCATTTTATTTCTTGCAAGGATAATCCTAAAATGCACAGGACCTAACAGAAAAATTCCAGTTACATACTAAATATATGTCAGGGTTCAGCACCTACAGAGGGCAGTTTATTTTCCCTGATCTTTGGCAAAAACTGCTTGGCAGCCTCCATGTACACTACATTTCTATACCAGATAATATTCCTTATGGCCATTTGCATCATTTTGTATCACAGTGGAGATTTCCTTTTGGGAAATAAAGCAAAATAATGAGTGGGAAATGAGTTGCTTGCAACAGATTAAATCATTTAATACCGCGGTGATGAATTACTCAGTCTCAGAGAAAGGAATGCTAAACAGCCCCTTTTGGATGATCAGAAAGCTGGAGCTGTTCTATTCACTTACTCATGCAACAGTGCACACTGTTGTTACTCTCTCTGTTGCATGCTGATTTCAGTTCTGCCGCAATGGCTTACACAGCAGAAGACATTGGGCGAACACTCACATCTACCTTTAGACAGGGTTCACAACAGAGACCACTCAATTCTGGGAAGAAAACCTTATTTCAGGCAGTGGGGATTTAGGCATGCAGCTCTCCTCTTTATTACAGGGATTTGCACATGAAAAGACAATAAAGTACCACTATCCCTTCTTATGACACCATTGTCCTATTTGACAACCCGTTGTCCCCTCCGTCAAGCAATTGTCCCTGGCTTTATATATTGATTTTCCAGAGGAGGAAAAATCACAGAGCAGAGTCTTGGTATATTCTAACTATTTGTATTTACACATATTTACCATTGGAACAGAGGTAGTAAAACAAACAAAAACAGAGCAATCCCTTCTTTCAGGAATCTCAGCGCTATCCCAGTGCTTGGTTACTAGAGAGAAACTCTAACTCTTCCTCAATAATTGACTGTAATTGGAGAGCAAAGTCTCCTGCTGCTTACACAGCTGCCTATCCAAGGACCATTGCCTTTATCCACATTTTTGCATAGTAGAAACTATTGCCACCACCATGTATTGCCAAGATTCAACATTTGCTCAGGCACTAATGAAACAAACAAAGGAATAACCTTGCAACAGTATGTGTAATAGTGCCAGCTGGTGATACCTGCACTAATAATATCCCATTGCTGTTTAAGTTCTAATACCTTTTCTCAGCAGCTCAAGTACTGGAAGCTGAGAAATTCCAAAAGTACCGCCACAGTCCCATAAGTTGTTAAAAAATCTCATGTTCAAACTGCCAGCCTTGTTTATTTGCTGGCAAAAGTAATTCACTTGGCAAGAAGTCCACAGAACTTTTCGATATTTGCCGGAGGCCCATGGCTGGCATGGTGCTCCACTGGCGCTGGAACAGTGGAGCCTCAGAGCAGTGGAGTCTCAGAGCCGCGGAAGCCTGGGATAGCGGAGACCTGGCAGCAGAGCAGCCTTGGGGTAGAGCTGTGGAGCCCCAGCATCCCAGGGGCTGGGAGCCCGGTGGCTCATAGGCAGGGAAGCCTGCCAATTTGCTGACAGACTCTGAGAGAGCCAAGAGTCTGTCAGCAGAGAGGCCAACCTCTCCTGGTCCAACCTCTCCCAAACAACTCCGTTGGGACCAGTCAGGGTGCTGGACTAGAGAGTGGACGTCCAATCTGTAGCTTATTTCCTCTTTTCTTTAAACATGGACAGATAAATAATACAATATTAACATATGGCTTTCTATTTTAACTTTACATCAGTAACATTAAGATGAGATACTAAAATGCTAATCAACATGCATTTTTGGAAAACAGATCATGTGAAACCAGCTTGGTAATTTTTATGAGATTTCAGTTTTGTAGGTAAAGGTCAGGGAGAGAAAGTGTGCGTGTGTGTGTATGTGTGTGTGTGTGTTGGAAAAGCACACTGAAAATGTTACAACTTTTACTGCAGTTTGCATGTAAGAATAATGTTAATCACTGGAAAATGTTTGCTCCATCTATCCCAGAAAAGAGCTGTGAGAAACCAACCAACTTTTGCTTTGTGTGACAACCACGTTTTCCACCTATGAAAAGTGTCTTTCATTTTCAGCATTTCAAGCAACAAGTTGTGACTGTCTGTGTTGCAACCATGGAAATATAATTTATTTTAATGAGATTGAACTTATTTCTACAAAACAGATGCACAGATGACAAACGTAAATGCAAAGAAATAAAAGTACCGAAGAAGACAAGAAAGATGGCTGGAAAGTAAAATTGTTAATGAGAAATGTGTAATGGGACTATGCTTGTCTGAAAGCACAACATCTTAAGCTGTGATCCTAGTAGTTAGGTTAATTAAGCTAAGCACCATTAAGTTAAAATAGAATTTCAATGGGAAACATCCAAAGTTAAAACAGCATTACAGAGGTTTTGATTGTTCAATGGATTGCCTTCCTCCTTCTGCCTGAGTACCAAACCAGCAACTACAACTCTGTGACTGCTCTCAGAATTTAGATGGCAGATCAGAAGTTTGGACAGTGGCAGCTCTAGCAGGAAGGACCCCAGCCGCAAAGGCTATGTCTACACTACAAAGTTCTATTGGAAAAAGATATGCAAATTGCGAACCACAATTTGTGTTTTTTTTTCCCCGCTTTTCTTCTGAAACAAGCTTTTCCAATAATTGCCCAACTGTCAGAAAAAAAAGCCTCTTTCGGAACAACCCCTGTTCCGCTGTGGTGGTTAGCAGGGTGACCATCCAGAGCTGAAAGCAGAGCCAGCAGCAGACTAAAAAGCTGGCAGCAGGGGACCTCCCCAGGTCTGACACATTCCCCCATTTGGGACCGTTCAGGTCCCCAGGGTCTGAACCAGGGAGATCCAACCTGTAGAAGATCGCTGAAAAAAGGCATGCTCTGGTGTTGGGGTCCCAAAATACAGCTTGATCTGTATGTACATCCCACCAGAGCCCCCAGCCAATAAGTATTTGGCCCAATAAAATCTACGCTCTCCTGAAATCTAATGGAGTCCTGTTCAATGCATCCATGCTTCTCATAGATTTCTTTATCAGCAGAGCTTGCTGCCAAACCCACATTGCTTGTCAGTATTCCCGCATTCCTGTTTTGTGCAGGCTTGGTTTTGTAGGTGACAGACTAGCACAAATTAGTGCTGACCCAGCAGTGTAAACTTTTGCTAATGACAGGTTGAGAGAAAGAAGACAGTATTATGAAGGCCTGGTCCATCTATTGCATCCACAATTTTTCACTTCTCTATTCTAAAAAGCAGAAGGGAGAAGTTGAACCTAAATTTACACCCATTTTCTGATAAAAAGAGCTTAATAATGTATATAAAACTGGAGCAGTCTCATAGGTAATCCAATCTGCATTCTAAAACTCTGCAATGGTAAATTTAATCTAACACAAGATACAGATGGAATCTTTGCTATTGACCAAAGAAATCAATGTTATTACCTCCATACTGTTCCTTGATGAGTTCATGTAGCTGGCTAAACCTTTAGTGAATCGATAATCAGATGGCCAAGTGTAATAATTATTCTCAGTTCCATTCATAAAACCAATTGAGCACTAATATCTAGAGTAATTTCAGAAAAGGAAACAACAGTCTAGCTCAATATTTCTGGGGTCACTTTTACTATATTAATTGTCCTGTGCCCAAAACAATGAATATATCTTTCTGTGGTAGACTGAAAAAAATTCCCCAACAGAACTTCAGTGTATTTCACAAAATCAATATTAATCATTTTCAAACTATTTTCTTGTTGACTTTCCAAAGACTGCAAGATATCCGTAGGCAACTTCTGTGCAACATAAACAAATGCTCACTAACGAATATGTTTTGGGTATTTTTGCCCCTTAGGATTTGCATTTGACCTTTGAAACAATGTTATGGCTTATTCAGATAAAGGACTCTATTTTCAGATATCCTGGGTATTGAGTTATCCACTGTGCAGTCATGCTTATATGTGTCTAGAATTTGTAAATTGTATTCAAATTGCACTAACTACCTAATATTTTAATTATAACATTTTTGTTAGTGTCATTTTTTATTTCTTGAGTGCTGTCAGGAACTCTGTAGCATACAAACATAAAAGACAACACATTCTCTGTCCCCAGGAGCAAATCAAACACAGAAGATAACGACTGGAGACATGATTTGTAGGCTGAATTATTGCCTTCTTTCCAACAGATAAGCTGCTCTTATTTTATTGGGCTCCCCAAAGTGTTCTCATTTGAACATGAACGATTTCTTGCTGCGTTCAGAAAGGTGGGATATTCATAGTAATGATTGGCTCATAGGGAGAAAATTCTTTGGCTCCTGTTCTAGGAAGACACTTTGCCAGATGAGTATTTTAAAATAAATGCACTACTGATCTGTTTAAAGAAATAAAATATACCTGAGATATCTGCAAAATAATTTACCAGTAAGAATTTTAAAACATGTCGCTTAACTCACACCTCCAACTCTCATCCCTTCCTTGGCCCTCCAGGCATCTGCTTGGGTGTTTTCCCACCACAGTCTTTTGAAACCCATCTGATAGGGCGGGGATTCCTTTAGTCATGTCTTATTGGCCAAGATGAGATTGGGGGGGCTGGATTCCAGAACAACTTTTACCTCCTATTCCTAACTTTTGAGGTGATTGGATACTTTTCCTCTTTATGAATGGACTGGTTGGAACACACACACACACACACACACACACACACACACACACACACACACACACACACACACACACACACACACAGTCTCCTCTAGTTACAGAAAGGAAATGGAAATGCTCACAGGTTCCATAACAGTCTTCAGCTCTAACCCCAGCATTCGATTTCTAATTTCTATTCTCAGAGGCAAAGAGCATCTTTCCACAGACCTCAGAGCTCTCACTTGTCCCAGTCCTCTGTTTTCGAGCCCATACATCATCTCATGATACATCCTCTCCTATCTTCCAAACAAGGTTTCCCTGGATACATACGCACACAAAACAAAGTTTGAATTTTATTGCTTTCTCTAAAGTCATGTCTACACTGTGGGGTAGCAATATGATACCCACAAAGCTCTCCTAGAGTGGACTCAGCTATACATCTATAGCTGAGCGTTGCACTGGTAAGTAAAACCTCCCGTACAAGCAAAACAAGCTATTTATCCAAAGCACAGCTTTCCCTGTGTAAACTGCATCATGGCCAGTGGCTTCCACCAGCATGGGTGAGTTGGTCAGGAAATCACACCTCTTCACACACCTGGCTGACTTAGCAGTGCTGGCAGACATCTGTAGCAAAGACTTGACCTATGTCTTCATCCAATCAAAATCTATAAGTTGACCAGCTGTATACATAACTTTTAAACTGTGCCTTTCAAAAGGTTAATCACTTCATTTTAGATATCCTCAGGCCATGTCTTCTACAGACTTCTGCTGGCATAGTGATGTCTGTTGAGACATGACAAAGCATGCTCTGTCACCACCACAGCAGAATTCCCTACTCCAGCTGTGGCTATACAGGCTAAGCTGAGCTTTTACAAGTATAGTTTGTTTTGCTTGTGTGGTGTGGATGCCTTATACATGTACAAAGTGCAACTTTGCCAGTAGAGCTGTACTCATAGCACGTTGGCAGCATAGTATACTACAATTCCTATACTAATATACTATACTAGTATAGATATGGGCTCAAATACGACATGTATATCAGGCAAAGTGATTTATGATGGGCCATTCCCACTGCATCTTGAGGGAGGTAGTTTTCCTGGCTGGGTATATCTGACTCTCACCAACTCACTTCATTTGATTGTTAAATATTACTTTATTGACAGATACATTCAGCCTGTCACACTTGGACATACTATTATTATGCCCAGAGAAGAGAAGGCTTCCACAGTGTAATCCAGAAATTGACCGAGAGAGTCGGTATTGATATTCACTTTCAACTTAATTTTAACAAACATCTTGGATTTTCATTAGTAAAAAATGTCCTCAAAATATATGGGGAGGGAGCAGAGGTGAAAGTAAGCTGGTGCACAGCTCTGGCAAGAGCCGGCAGGGAGCTATTTAAAAAGCTAGCAGGGACCTTGGTTACCCTAAGACAGTACCTGCAAGAAACTGTAAATTATTTTCACTGCTGGGAGAGAGGGAGAAAGATTATTTCTTCTAAGAGCTAGAGATATTGTTTCCAATATCATAGCTCATGATATCAAATTGGAGGTCTCATTCATACCTGGTGAATCCCCCTCAACATCCCAGCAATGAGGAGTGGGCAAGTATTTTCCTGGATGTCTAATACTAGGCAGAACTTTAAATTGTATTCATGAGAAAAAGAAGTTGCCAAAAAGAACATTTTGGAGTTCCATGCTTATTGTCTTTTGGGAATCAACTCTGCAAGGTTCTAAGCACTGCTTATCCATCAAAGCAGTTAAGCATTTTGAATTCAATTAGACTTTCTGCTTTAATTTACATTAACTTTCTTTCCCCAAGGTTTGTATTATTGGGTGAAATGATTTTGCTCTTTCCTGGTGACCTGCCTTTCATCATATTAGGGCACACTGATGCAAACTAGTGTCTCCAGAGTTTACAAAGCCATGGTGTTTCGCTATTTTCACTGTATTGACTAAGTCCCATTAGTGTTAATGAGAGTGGAAGTTACATGAATGTATGGAAAGTAGACAAGTTTGCTAAACCCTGGTCTACATTAGGATTTTATTTCGAAATATCACCTCACCCCAACGTTGAATTTATAAGCAGCATGTTCACACTACCAAGCCTGTTATTTTGAAATAATAGGCTGAGTCATTCAAAATCTGTACTCCTGCTTTTCAGCAAGAGTAACGCTAATCCCGAAATAATTATTTTGAAATGACAGTAGTGTGGACACTCCAGTGCTGCTATTTCAAAATTATTACTCCCTAGAGTAATTCTCCCCAGTTTTTCCTGGGGCTCTAAGTCCAAGGTAGTGCATCCACATTAATAGATCCTGCTTCGGACTAATTTCGAGGCTTCTCTGTAGTACGGACATGATAATTCAAATTTGTTAAATCAGGAGTTATTGAGTCAAATTTAGTAATTTTGAAATACTTTCCTAGTATAGACATGGCCTAAGAGAATCTTCCCTTTGTGCTTGTAGGTACCAAAAATCACCAATTTTTGCTTTGTAACTCTTACGCGTAGGCTGTCCCAAAGAGAACACTAACACTACACGCTATAAATCTATTGTATTTATTCATTTATAAAATAATCCTCTGAACTGACATTGGAGTATTTTGCAGCATCTCTGAGCCCTTGCCCGTCTCAAAACAACACAATTTAATTGAAATGAACATGATTGTACCCATACATTTGCTTTTTCCTTGATTCATCCTTTTAGAATAATCAGGTATGCTGGCACTGAAAGAAAGCAAACTTCATTCAAAGAGGTAACCAATTATTAATTAAGGCAGTTAGCTTACCATGAGCCCTTACAGAAAGCCCTTATTCAGCTTTGGTGAGGCCACATCTGGAGTATTGTGTCCAGTTCTGGGGCCCCCACTACAAAAAGGATGTGGACACATTGGAGAGGGTCCAGCGGAGGGCAACCAAAATGATTGCCCTCATTTTGGCAATCATAGGCTGGAGCATATGATTTATGAGGAGAGGCTGAGGGAGTTGGGTCTGTTTAGTCTGCAAAAGTGAAGAGTGAGGGGGGATTTGATAGCAGCCTTCAATTTCCGGAAGGGAGGTTCCAAAGAGGCTGGAGAGAGGCTGTTCTCAGCGGTGACAAATGGCAGAATAAGGAGCAATGGTCTCAAGTTGTGGTGGGAGAGGTCCAGGTTGGATATTAGGAAAAACTATTTCACTAGGGGTATGTCTAAGGGACGTTAGTTCGAACTAACATTCGTAGGCGCTACACTAGCGCTCCGCTAGTTCGAATTTAAATCGAACTAGCGGAGCGCTTAGTTCGAACTAGGAAAACCTCATTTTACGAGGATTAAGCCTAGTTCGAACTTACTAGTTCGAATTAAGGGGTGTGTAGCCCCTTAATTTGAACTAGTGGGAGGCTAGCCCTCCCCAGGTTTCCCTGGTGGCCACTCTGGCCAACACCAGGTTTCCCTGGTGGCCACTCTGGCCAACACCAGGGAAACTCTATGCCCCCCTCCTGGCCCCGGACCCCTTAAAGGGGCACGGGCTGGCTACGGTGCCCGTGCCAGGTGCAAGCCTTCCAGCACCCAGCCAGCAGACCCTGCACCTGGCACGGCACAGAGCCACCCACCCGATGTCCCCCAGCCCACCCCCTCTTCCCGGGACCAGGCTGGCGGCTCCCGGGAGCTTGCCCGGGACAGCAAGAGGCGGGCACCTTCCTGGGCTAGTGCAGACATCGTGGATCTCATCCACGATCTCCGCAGTAGGCACAGGAAAGTAGCCGTCTAGGGCAGGAGAGCTGCCAGCCTGGCCACCCAGGAGCAGGTGTGCATGAAAATCAAGGGCATCACCACCCCCCTTCCCCTTCCGCTATGGCACTCAGCTGAGTGCTGCGCCCCTCAGCTGGGCCGCCGGGGGAGCCAGCAGCGCAAGGGGCCATTTGGGCTCCCCCGCGGTGAGAGGGGAAGGGAGGGCGGTGACGTACATGGACCCACCCCCTGGCCATGTATGTCACCACCCTGCCCCCCTCCCTCGTGGCAGCCCAGCTGAGCAGGCAGCACTCAGCCAAGCACCACGGTGGGAGGGAAGGAGAAGAGGAAGAGGGAAGGGAGAAGAGGGAAGAGGGAAAAGGGGGCGGGGAGAGACAGAGGGGAGAGAGAGGCAGGAGGAGGAGGAGAAGAGAAAGGAAGAGTGAGAAGCAGGAGGGGGAGAAGAGAAAGAACATAAGAACATAAGAACGGCCGTACTGGGTCAGACCAAGGGTCCATCTAGCCCAGTATTCTGTCTGCCGACAGTGGCCAGCACCAGGTGCCCCAGAGAGGGTGGACCGAAGACAATGATCAAGCGATTTGTCTCCTGCCATCCCTCTCAAGCCTCTGACAAACAGAGGCCAAGGACACCATTTTATCCCCTGGTTAATAGCCTTTTATGGACCTAACCTCCATGAAATTATCTAGCTTCTCTTTAAACTCTTTTATAGTCCTAGCCTTCACAGCCTCCTCTGGCAAGGAGTTCCACAGGTTGACTACACGCTGTGTGAAGAAGAACTTTCTTTTATTAGTTTTAAACCTGCTACTCATTAATTTCATTTGGTGTCCTCAAGTTCTTCTATTTAGGGAACTAATAAATAACTTTTCTTTATCGGCCCTCTCCACACCACTCATGATTTTACAGACCTCTATCATATCCCCCCTCAGTCTCCTCTTTTCTAAACTGAAAAGTCCCAGTCGCTTTAACCCCGCCTCATATGGGACCCGTTCCAAACCCCTAATCATTTTAGTTGCCCTTTTCTGAACCATTTCCAAGGCCAAAATATCTTTTTTGAGGTGAGGAGACCACATCTGTACACAGTATTCAAGATGTGGGCGTACCATAATTTTATACAGGGGCAATAAGATATTCTGGGTCTTATTTTCTATCCCTTTCTTAATAATTCCTAGCGTCCTATTTGCCTTTTTGACCGCCGCTGCACCCTGTGTGGAAATTTTCAGAGAACTGTCTACGATAACTCCAAGATCTCTTTCCTGATTTGTCGTAGCCAAATTAGCCCCCATCATACTGTACGTATAGTTGGGGTTATTTTTCCCGATGTGCATTACTTTACACTTATCCACATTAAATTTCATTTGCCATTTTGTTGCCCAATCACTCAGTTTGGTGAGATCTTCTTGGAGTCCCTCACAGTCTGCTTCTGTCTTGACTATCCTAAACAGTTTTGTATCATCTGCAAACTTTACTACCTCACTGCTTACCCCTTTCTCAAGATCATTTATGAATAAGTTGAAAAGGATTGGTCCCAGGACTGACCCTTGAGGAACACCACTAGTTACCCCTCTCCAATCTGAAAATTTACCATTTATTCCTACCCTTTGTTTCCTGTCTTTTAATCAGTTCTCAATCCAAGAAAGGACCTTCCCTCTTATCCCATGGCCATGTAATTTACACAAGAGCCTTTGGTGAGGGACCTTGTCAAAGGCTTTCTGAAAATCCAAGTATACTATATCTACTGGATCCCCCTCGTCCGCATGTTTGTTAACCCCTTCAAAGAACTCTAACAGCGTAATAAGACAGGATTTCCCTTTACAGAAACCATGTTGACTTTTGTCCAACAAATTATGTTCTTCTACATGCTTCACAATTTTATTCTTTACTATTGTTTCGACTAATTTCCCCGGTACTGAAGTTAGACTTACCGGTCTGTAATTGCCAGGATCGCCTCTAGAGCCCTTTTTAAATATTGGTGTCACGTTGGCTACCTTCCAGTCATTAGGTACGGAAGCCGATTTAAAGGATAGGTTACAAACCACAGATAATAGCACAGCAATTTCCCATTTTAGTTCTTTTAGAACCCTTGGATGAATGCCATCTGGTCCCGGAGATTTGTTAACATTAAGTTTTTCTATTTGTTCCAAAACCTCCTCTAATGACACTTCAATCCGGGACAGTTCCTCAGATTCATCACCCACAAAGGACGGTGCAGATTCAGGAATCTCCCCAACATCCTCAGCCATGAAGACTGAAGCAAAGAAATCATTTAGTTTCTCCGCAATGGCTTTATCGTCCTTGATTGCTCCTTTTATAGCTCGATCATCTAAGGGACCCACAGGTTTTTTAGCAGGCTTCCTGCTTCTAATGTACTTAAAAAACATTTTGGTATTTCTTTTTGAGTTTTTGGCTAGCTGTTCCTCAAAATCTTTTTTTGCTTTTCTTATTACATTTTTACACTTGATTTGACAGTGTTTATGTTCCTTTCTATTTATCTCACTAGGATTGGACTTCCATTTCTTAAAAGATACCTTTTTGTCCCTCACTGCTTCTTTTACACGGTGGTTAAGCCACGGTGACTCTTTTTTAGGTCTCTTGCTATGTTTTTTAATTTGGGGTATACATTTAAGTTGGGCCTCTATTATGGTGTCTTTAAAAAGTTTCCATGCAGCTTTCAGGGATTTGGCTCTAGTCATTGTGCCTTTTAATTTCTGTTTAACAAACCTCCTCATTTTTGCATAATTCCCCTTTTTGAAATTAAATGCCAGACTGCTGCACTACTGAGGTGTTCTTCCCACCACAGGAATGTTGAATGTTATTATATTATGGTCACTGTTCCCAAGCGGTCCGGTAACGGTTATATCCTGGACCTGATCCTGCACTCCACTCAGGACTAAATCAAGAATTGCCTCTCCCCCTGTGGGTTCCTGCACTAGCTACTCCAAGAAGCAGTCATTTAAGCCATTGAGAAATTTTATCTCCGCTTCTCTTCCTGAGGTGACATGTATCCAGTCAATATGGGGTAATTAAAATCCCCCATTATTATAGAGTTCTTTATTTTGGTAGCCTCTCTAATCTCCCTCAGCATTTCTATGTCAGTATCGCTGTCCTGGTCAGGTGGTCGGTAATATATCCCTACTGCTAATTTCTTATTATTGGAGCATGGAATTACTATCCATAGCAATTCTATGGAACATGTTGATTCACTTAGTATTTTTATTTCATTTGATTCTACATTATCTTTCACATACAGTGCCACTCCGCCACCCACCCAGCCTGCTCTATCCTTTCTATATATTTTATATCCCGGTATGATTGTGCCCCACAGATTTTCCTCATTCCACCAGGTTTCAGTGATGCCTATTATGTCATTTAATACGAGGTACCACCCATCTTATTAGTCAGACTCCTAGCATTTGTGTACAAGCACTTTAGAAATTTGCCACTGGTTATTTGTCTGCCCTTCCCTGATGCATTGGATTCCTTTGTATGCAGTTGTTTGTCTGCTCTGGCCCATGGTTTGCCCTCTCCCCTCCTCTCTTTCTGACTACTGCTTAGAGAATCTCTATCAATGGATTCTCCTCTAAGAGAAGTCTCCCTCCGATTTACGTGCATCTCTGCACCAATCGGCTTTCCCCCATCTCTTAGTTTAAAAACTGCTCTACGGCCTTTTTAATGTTTAGTGCCAGCAGTCTGGTTCCACCCTGGTTTAGGTGGAACCCATCCTTCCTGTATAGGCTCCCCCTCTCCCAAAAGTGTCCCCAGTTCCTAATAAATCCAAACCCCTCTTCCCTACACCATCGTCTCATCCACGCATTGAGACTCTGAAGCTCTGCCTGCCTACCTGGCCCTGCGCGTGGAACTGGAAGCATTTCCGAGAAAGCCACCATAGAGGTCCTGAATTTCAGTCTCTTTCCTAGCAGCCTAAATTTGGCCTCCAGGACATCTCTACTACCCTTCCTTACGTCATTGGTACCTACATGTACCACGACCACCGGCTCCTCCCCAGCACTACACATAAGTCTATCTAGATGCCTTGAGAGATCCACAACCTTCGCACCAGGCAGGCAAGTGACCATATGGTTCTCCCGGTCATCACAAACCCAACTATCTACGTTTCTAACGATCGAATCACCCACTACTAACACCTTCCTCTTCCTAACTGGCATTCCCTCCCCCTCAGAGGTATCCTGAAAGAGACGGATAGAGAGGCAGGAGGTGGAAGAGAGTTGGGGGGGGGAGGCAGTAGTAGGAGAGAGAAAGAGAGATAGAGAGAGCGAGAGAGAGACGGATCGAGAGCACTCAGGAGAGAAGACCTGAAAATCCTGTCTTATGATGGGCTAATTGGCTTGTAGTTAATAAAAGTGGGCTGATCGAGATGCAGAAGGAAAAAGTAAATCATGCCTGAAGCAGTATTTTGAAAATGGATAGATGGAGAACTTCCACAACAGAGTGTTGTACTGTCCTGATGCACCCAGTGCTGAAGACAGACTTCACCACGCCTCCAGAAGGGGCGAGGCCTGGAGCAGATAGCAGGTCTAGGGGCTAGCCTTCCCCAGATGGTCCTTCATGCCTTTAGGCCCCAGGGCAGCTGCCCCCACCCCACAATGGCCCTGGATGCACCTATACTAAAAGCATCAGATGAACAATTTATCCAGTTATGGAAGAGTCTGTATCTGAATCCAGGTCAAAAATTTAAATGGCCTCTACCTATATAGTTGACAACCCAAAATTCTGAACTCCCAAACCCATGAAGTCAAGGGAAATCCATATCCAGATACTAACTCTGCATCTTTGGTCAATCTTTACCTGAATTCCCACAATTCATACAATCCAGCCCGCTGATGAGGGTAGAGGGCAAAGGGGGCAACTGCCCCAGGGCCTGGCAATTCTCAAGGGCCTGGGATTCTGGGCACTATAAAGAGCCACCAGAGCAGCCACGTGGCTGTGAGGGCTGGAGAGTTCTGGTGTGGCACACACCAGCTGTGCTGAGGGAGGAGGCCATGATCCAGGCAGTGCTGGGGGGAGGTCATAGTCTTGGCAGCATTGAGGGCTGTCTGTCCCCAGCCATGAGGCCCCACCTCTTCCAGGAACACAGTGTCCTCCCTTCCCCACCTTGCCCAAGGGCCCAGCATGGCTTTGGCTCTCCTGCATACAATGCAGCTGTCTAAAATCTAGCATGCAGATTCCTTTTTGAGCAAGACATTTTTATGGCAATGAAAAACACATTTATATTTACAGTTTCTAACTTTTGGTTTTATTTTTCGTGTTTTAACTAATTACTATGAATGTGAGGAAAATATGACATGGCTATGATTCACTTTGCATAGATGAGGCTGACACAAGAGGTCATGAACCAATTAACACAAGCTAAATAAGTAACAAGTTATTCTGTGCTGCCATGATGTGAAAATTTTCAGTCAGAGCAGAGCAATGAGCAGAATGACAATAAGAGCAAGAGCGAGGAGGAGTCTATCTGACAAAGTGGGTCTTTGCCCACGAAAGCTTAAGATCCAATAAATCTGTTAGTCTAAAAGGGTATGTCTACACTACAGCACTAATTCGAACTAACTTAATTCGAATTAGTAAATTCGAACTAAGCTAATTCGAACTAGTGCATCTAGACCTAAAAACTAGTTCGAATTAGCATTTTGCTAATTCGAACTAGCATGTCCACATTGAGTGGACCCTGAACCGAGGTTAAGGATGGCCGGAAGCAGTGCCGGCAGGGCATCAGATTAGGACTTAGAGCGTGGAGTTGCTGTCTCAGGCTAGCTGAGGGCTGTGCTTAAAGGGACCCGACCCCCACCCCGGACAGACAGTTCTCAGGGGTTCCCCGCTCGCTTGTCTAACTCGATGAGGGACAGCAAAGCAGTCCTGGCTTGGAGTGCCCTGAATGCCCACACTCGGCACATCAGAGCACTCAGCCATCAGCCCGGCTGCACTTGCCTCAGGCTGCCATCCGGGGGGGGAGGGGGCGGCAGGAGATCAATCCACCCCGAGGAGCCCGCAGAGCCACCCCAGTCCTCCTCATCGGGGGCTCGTACCCCATTCCTCACTCGTCTCCTTCCACTTATTCCTCCCTAGCCCCCCTTCCTGATGTACAAAATAAAGGACACGTGTGTTCAAAAATAGAAACTCTTTATTGAACAAAACTCGGGGAGACTGGGAAAAGGTGGTGGGAGAGGGGAAGAGAGAGGGTGGGAGAGGGGAGGAGGAAACCTGGGAGGAGGGAGCTGGAAGAGGGAAGCCAGGGGAAGAAGGAGGAGGGAAGTATCAAAATATGGTACGCCATATCTTCAGTACTGTTTACAAATGTGATCTCCTCACCCCAGCAAATATTTTTTGGCCTTGGAAAAGGTTCAGAAAAGGGCAATTAAAATGATCAGGGGTTTGGAACAGGTTCCATATGAAGAGAGGCTAAAGAGACTGGGACTTTTCAGCTTAGAAAAGAGGAGACTGAGGGGGGATATGATAGAGGTCTGTAAAACCATGAGTGGTGTGGAAAGGGTGCATAAAGAAAAGTTCTTCATTAGTTTCCATAATAGAAGGACTAGAGGACACCAAATGATATTAATGGGTAGTAAGCTTCAAACTAATAACAGAAAGTTCTTCTTCACAAAGCACATAGTCAACCTGTGGAACTCCTTGCTGCAGGAGGCTGTGAAGGCTAGAACTACAACAGAGTTTAAAGAGAAGTTAGATAAATTCTTAGAGGTTGGGTCCATGGAGTGGTATTAGCCAGGGGGTAGAAATGGTATCCCTGGCCTCTGTTTGTGGAAGGCTGGAGATGGATGGCACAAGACAAATGGCTTGGTAATTGTCTTCAGTCCATCCCCTCCAGGGTACCTACTGTTGGCCCCGGTCGGCAGACAGGCTACTGGGCTAGATGGACCTTTGGTCTGACCCAGTACAGACATTCTTATGTTTTTATGTTCTAAGCTCAGGGCTCAGGGTCGGGGTCTCACTGGACCACCTTGATTTTCATGCAAACCTGCTCCTGGGTGGACAGGCTGGCAGCTATCCTGCCGTAGACTGCCACTTTCCTGTGCCTAGTGCAGAGGTCATGAACATTGGAGGCTTCCCCCCAAACCTCGATGAGGTCCACGATGTCCGCACTAGACCAGGCGGGCGCCCACCTCTTGCGGCCCCGGGCAGTCTCCTGGGAGCCGCCAGCCTGGTCCCGGGAAGGGGAAGAGGCGGAGGGCTGGGTGGCAGCGGGTGGCTGGCTTGTGCCGTGCCAGGTGCAGGGTCTGCTGGCTGGGTGCTGGCAGGCTTGCACCTGGCCCGGGCACCGTAGCCAAACCATGCCCCTTTAAGGGCTCCGGGGCCGGGAGGGGGGCAGAAGAGTTTCCCTGGTGGTGCCCAGAGTGGCCAGCAGGGCAAGCTGGGGAGGGCTAGCCTCCCACTAGTTTGAATTAAGGGGCTACACAGCCCTTAATTCGAACTAGTTAATTCGAACTAGGCGTTAGTCCTCGTAGAATGAGGTTTACCTAGTTCGAATTAAGCGCTCCGCTAGTTCGAATTAAGTTCGAACTAGCGGTTTGCCTGTGTAGCGCCTATGAAAGTTAATTCGAACTAACAGCTGTTAGTTCGAATTAACTTTGTAGTGTAGACATACCCTAAGGTACCACAGGACTCCTCATCGCTTTTTCAGATTCAGACTAACATGTGTACCCTTCTAATGAGAGCAAGGGAACTTATCTCCATATGAAGAATGATGGATACAAAGGATACAAAGAAAGAAAAAATCCCTCACTAATTGCAAGGAAACTTCTGCCTTACACCATTAACTTATTGTTAATAATGGGCATTAAAGTGAATCCATTACTAATGGTGATGGCTAAATATAATGTGCAGGCAGGAGAATCACATAAATCTTGTACTGTGAGTTAAATTGCAAGAATTAAATCAATAGCAAATAAGAAGAAATCATGTCAGCTACAAGCCAACTTAAAAGAGAAAACTGTTCATCATACAAATAAGGGGAATCAAGTAAGGAGTTTCCAGATAACCTACATTGTGGAGAACCAAGAATGTGAGACCCATAGGATTACTGGTGCTTGTTTTATGAGAGCACCCAGAAGCAGCTATCCAGAGACTTTTTTCCCCATTGGAGTATTGTTTATTGGAAGATATAATTAATTAGACTCATTTCCACCTTTTTCCTCTCACAGCTTCTTTTGTCTCTAACAGTAGTGTCTTGTTTTGAAACTGAGATTTTAATCTTTGCTATCCTGTCATGTGTCTGAGGTCTGGAAATAAACATCTGTTTGTTACCACTGGCACTCCCGTTTGTCAAATCTTTCTTCCGCTTCCACTTTAGTTTTCCATAAGGACAGAATATGAATCCTTTTAGTGCATTATGTATCCCTCTTGCCCTCACTATCCTCTTCATGCTCTGTCAGCTCTCCACGGATGCCTCTTATGACTCCAGAACTCAACTATAGCTGGTGAAGGTTCCCCTCTCCTTCCACAAAGCCCAAGAACAGCTGGTTTTGCTCCTTGATTTCATGAAGCAATGATGTATGTACATAGGTGACTCAAAAAAGAGGGGGATGCGGAACTACAAAGGAGTATATCAGCCCCTCACAATTGATTGGTTTTGGTTGCATCCCACCATCTGCCGAGGGACAAGCTGTTTTTATTATTTAGATGAGCAACTAATTCTGCAAGTAATCTTCTTGAACTGTCTGTGAAGGCAGATAATATCCAGGCCCACTAATGGGGGTAAGGGAATAGTTGCCCCAAGGCATGGCGATTCAAAAGGGCCTGGGGCTCCCAGCTGCTACCACAGGAGCAGTGGTGGCTGAAGCCCTGGGACCTTTAAATTGCTGCTGGAGCACTGTGCAGTGTGCTCTGGGCAGCTCTAAGGGCTGGCTGCCCCTGGCTCCTCCCTTTCCACCTGAGGATCCACCTCTTCTGGAAGCACAGAACCACTCGCCTGCACACGCACATGCTTTGCCCAGAGGCCCAGCAAGACTATTGGCTCCCCTAATAATGCCACAGTCCAGACAAACTGCACTTGCATTTTCCATGTGTAGTCCTGCCAGGAAACCCACTGTCAGGCTTCCAGCTCCCTTGGCTGTCACTTCTCTTGGGTGGAGACCTGTGGTGAAAGATGTGGAGAAATTGGAGAAGGTCCAGAGAAGAGCAACAAAAATGATTAAAAGGCTAGAAAACAAGACTTATCAGGGAAGACTGGAAGAATTAGGATTGTTTAGTTTGGAAAAGAGAAGACTGAGAGGGGACACGATAGCAGTTTTCAAGTACCAAAAAGGGTGTTACAAGGAGGAGGGAGAAAAATTGTTCTTCTTGCCCTCTGAGGATAGCACAAGAAACAACAGGCTTAAATTGCAACAGGGGAGACTTAGGTTGGATGTTAGGAAAAACTTCCTAACTGTGAGGTTGGTTAAACAACCAATTGCATAGGGAGGTTGTGGAATCTCCATCACTGGAGATTTTTAAGAACAGGTTAGACAAGAATTTGTCAGGGATGATCTAGACAGTACTTGGTCCTGCTGTGAAGGCAGGGGACTGGACTTGATGCTCTCTTGAGGTCCCTTCCAGTTCTAATATTGTATGACTCTATGATCCTCTGTCTCTCTTTTGACCAGGATATGTCCTTGCTCACCAGTTCCTTGCCTTGGCTAGGTTATTCCCTGCAGAAACAGGCTGACCAAGTACAGGCTGACCTTGCAAAGACAGTTAAGTGTGATGGCACATGGTTGAAAATTGCTACACAGTTCTTCCTAAGAAGCATTTCAGAGAAAACATATTATAAATAATAAAAACTTACGTGAATGATAATAAGCTTACCAGTGATCACTCCAACCCCAAAATGGCTTTGGCAGAAGCAATCCCTTAGTACCCACCTAAGGGATTTCCTTTCAGTTTCAAGCATAGTCTTATGGGTCTGCAACATCATAGAGATGGGAAGAACCGTGAGAAAGTCATCAAGCCCTGCCTGCTGCACTAAGGCAGTATCAAGTAAACCTCGACTTCTGTGGACCAGAGATCCTGTCTTTTTGTTGGATCAGGAAGAAAGTCCTGAACCTATTTAAACCAGCCTCTTGATCCAAAAATCCTTTTGTGGTCCCCAGAAGATCCAGTTTGAACTAAAATATGCTCACCAATCCAGCAGGGTGGCTTCAAAGAGCTAATAATGGTCGAAATACTTTAGCATCCCCCTCTCGTAGAGGAGTTACATGCTATTCTACAATAACACATACAAAATACTTCACACATACAGGAGAGCCTCAGACTTATGAACCTCAGGAGTGGGGGCTGACCATAATTCTGAAATGTTTGTAACTCTGGACAAAGCATCATGGACTTCTGTCAGAGGGATGTGGGGGCTGCCGCCCTGGTTGGGGGGATCAGGCTCCAGTTAGGGGTGCCGTGGTGTTTATGACCCTCACTGGCATGGGGCTCAGGGATTTTGCCGCACGGGAGCACCAGTGCTCATGGGTTTAGACCCAGAATGGATGCTGGGGAACGGGATTCAGCCCCGAGCCTCCTTTACTGGCTTCTGCCCTGAGGGGAGTTTCAGGGCTTGGGGCTCCCCATGAATCTGTTCCAAGTTTCAGGCTTGCAGAGGGCACCAGGACTCAGGACTTCAGCCCTGCAACTCCCTTCCTGATTTCAGCCTCATGGCTGGCACCAGGCACCAGAACTTGAGTCCATATCTCCCTTCCTATCTTCATCCCCACAGGGGGTATCAGGGTTTGGGATTCCTCAGGGCTCCACTCCCGGTATCTGCTGGGGCTTGGGACTTTAGCTACGGGGATGGAGGAGCACCAAAACTGAAGCTGAGAGCAGAACTGCAGGGAGCCCCTCTCAAGCTAAAACCAGTCACTCCCAGTAAAACTGGGAGCAGAGCTGTGGGGAGCCCTGTTGCTCCCTGTGGGGCTGATTACTGGAGTGGGGCCCCCTCCATGGAGTTGATGTCCAAGCTCCAGTGTTTCCATGAGGCAGTAGCCCTGACACTCCACTTGAAGCCTCAGTATCTTGAGGATCAGAAGTCCCTTGCACCTCCACCCTACCCCACCCAGAGCCCTGACTCCCCTACCCTGCGGCTGTACCCCACCCCCAACTCTCCTTGGCTGAAAAAGGTTGAGAACCCCTGCAGTACATTACTGTATTGTCTTTTCTGATTGTGTTTTTGTTGTCTCTGCTGCTGCCTGATTACTTCCAGTTGCCCATGTTGTGCATCTGACAGGTCAGTCTATAGCTCTGGTGTGTATGTTATCTTCGAGGTTCTACTGTACTCGATAATACATAGTCCTGCCTTGAGTGCTAGGGCCTGGACTAGATGGCCTCTTGAAGTCCCTTCCAGTGTCATGATTATCTAACTTTAGGATAATTTCATTTTCCATACAATGAACTCCATGGGTATTAAACCTAATTCAATAAGGTTTAACTTAATCCAGTAAAGTTTATCTTTCATAATGTTTGTTGATGATATGTCAAAGGCTGTCAAAAGTTCCATTCAGCATGAGTAAGTGCTGTAGAATCTGGATTTTAGATTATAAATTTTGTGACTACATATTGCTTTCTAAAGGGCCTAGAACTCTTTGGATACATAATTCATAATCATAAATTATTTCACCTTGCACTCTTCTAGTAGAGAGGGCTTGCAAACCTGTCTTCCGGTTTTCAAATGTTGCTACTGTTTTGAAGTCAAATCCTGGTATCTTCATTTAGATAATTTCTGATGTCTGGGAAACTGTCTGGGAAAGTGCTTTATAATTCCTAGAGTTCTTAAGTTGTTTGTGCCTTACTTATGTTTTAATTGGCTTGGTTTTCCCCTTTAACTCCAGGTAGTAACAATGTACATTAGTTCTCTTGAGACAACTCATTGTTATTGAAGTCCTTCGGTAACGCTGGAAATAAAACATAACACCATCTAACAGATTATTGTGTATGTGGGAGGAGGGATGCACGGGAGTCCCCAGGATCAATGCTGAGTGACAGTGAAAATTCTTTCTGGGATGCTAAGGGAGCACATGCTACATTAGCTGCTCCTTTACTTCAAAGTGAGGTGTGTGACACCCTTGGACCTCAGACCAGCTCTGCACACAAAGAGTGCACACAATGACAAGGGAGCATTGCTGGGAGCATTGTCTCTTCCCTAGATGCATCATGCTCAGTCACTGTATTGGAGCTTAGATTGAAGAGAGAGTTTTCCTTTTGCCTTCTAGCTCTATCCCACCTCACAGGCTCCTGCACAAGACCAAGTAACCCATAGGAATAACCAGCTCATGTTTATTATTTATACAACACAGAGAAAAGCTAGATACATACTCTGGCTGGAAGGTTGCAGCATAACATGACTTTATTTCTTAGCATTCAGAATGATGATGCAACAGGAACCCCCAAACAGAGACACACTAAGCAGGCTGCTCCCTCAAATGGAGAGACACAAACCACCCTGTTTTACTGATACTGTCTGTCTGCAGACTGCTAGTCCCAGTTCTCATGCCCTACTGCCTGAAAGTAGAGCCAAGGAAATCCCCAATATTTAAAATGACTATTGACAATTTTAACACATTTTTTCAGTACGCCACATTTGGATATATAGAACCAAAGACACTAAGGCTACGTCTACACTGGCATGATTTTCCAAAAATGCTTTTAACGGAAAAGTTTTCCGTTAAAAGCATTTTCGGAAAAGTGCGTCTAGATTGGCAGGATGCTTTTCCGCAAAAGCACTTTTTGCGGAAAAGCGTCCGCAGCCAATCTAGACACAGTTTTCCGCAAAAAAGCCCCGAACGCCATTTTCGCGATCGGGGCTTTTTTGCGGAAAACACTACTGTGTTGTCTACACTGGCCCTTTTGCACAAAAGTCTTTCGGAAAAAGACTTTTGCCCGAACAGAAGCAGCATAGTATTTCCGGAAAAGCACTGACAATCTTACATGAGATCGTCAGTGCTTTTCCGGAAATTCAAGCGGCCAGTGTAGACAGCTGACAAGTTTTTCTGCAAAAGCAGATGATTTTGCGGAAAAACTTGCCAGTCTAGACACAGCCTAATAGTATTTGTGATTACCATCATTCTAGCCAGACTGCTTGTTTGACTCAAAATCAGTTACCAACAATTTAAACCTTTCCTCAGCATTTTGTTTCAGCAAATGACACTTCTCTTTTTGTAGGTCTGAGTCACCATTACTCTAGTTAACAGAAACAGTTACCTGATCACAAATTCACAGGCCATCTTTCAATTCTAAACAGTGGTTATTGCTCATGTTCAAGATGAAAGAGGACATTTATACCACAAGCATTGTCAAAATGAATAAACCATAATGCAGCTTGAGAACTAGGCACAATTCCTTTGTCATAAGGGAAAAAGAAACCTATATTAGATTTTCTGACTACCAGCGCCTTCAGTAATAAGTAATTATTGACATCTCAATGGGCAAGAATGGAGAGCAATGTTTTTCTCTTGTCAAAAAATCTCCCAACCACAAACCATAAATATGAACATCTTCAGCATTATTGAACATGTTGATACTATATTTCCTGAGGGGAGGGAGAAAAGGGTTTATTTCCTCATTTTTTCTCCAAGTAATAGCATGGATCTAAACTTTTAATCAATATTGCCCTGCATGTTGTACTCTGATACTATACATTTGTTTTCATGATATTTCATTCTCCCTAGTCCCAGGTCTCTACTTTAGTCTTGGGTTTCTCACTGGTAATGAGCCATCATTCAATGGTGACATCTGTCAGTATGAGTGGAGGATATCTGATATATCAGTGCGTCTGTGGATGCACCATCATGATGCATTTGATACCATATGCATGTCACATAATGCCTAGAGAGGTTTTTTTCACTGTGATAAGGATGAAGGAAGCTAAATAAGAATTGAAAGAATCAGATAGGACTAAATGTTCAAACTATCATTTTTTATCATAAAAATTGTTTACAGAAAATGAATTTAGTGTCAAATTTGCCAGTGTCCACTGGAATAAAATTTTACATGTGCACATTCAAGTTTGTGCTGCAGAATTTTTTGCACACTCATCCAGTCAAGAAATAAACACCAAATGACTTGCCTGATCCACCATGATTAAGCACCATAATTCAATTTTGTGGTTAACTCCAGAGTAAACAAAATTAAATGTATTAATTGAATAAAGGATAAATCTGAGGAAATCACAATTTGCTCATGAACAGTCAAGAAAAAAAGGTTTAATTAGATAATGTAAATAATAATTCAGTCAAATTAATTGCTCAGTTCCAATAACCAATATAATCAAACATTTTTCATAAAGTGGAAATACAGAAAATATCTGTTATGCTGATTCACTTATACACACACCATTTTTCTACTTTTGTGTGTAATAGTTCTAAACTCTGATTAGTGTTTCTTTTTTTCTTCTTGTATATAATATTTTAAGATTTGTACTGATTTTGATTCCACAAAAATTGACAAAGATGTAACTCTGTTGATGTTGATTGATTTACACTGGGGTAAGGTCATCAGACATTAAGTCATAAACTGCAATTAAAGAATCTGCATATTAGGCAGAAAATCTTATAATTCAAAAAGAGATCTCATTGGCTATGTCTAGACTGAAGGCTTCTTTCGAAAGATGCTCTTTTGAAAGCATCTTTCGAAAGAGCATCTTTCGAAAGATCGCGTCTAGACTGCAGGCGGATCTTTCGAAAGAAAAATCCGCTTTTTCGAAAGAGAGCACCCAGCGAGTCTGGATGCTCTCTTTTGAAGACGGCCTCTTTACATTGAAGAACGCCTTCCTTCGAAAGAGGAACTTTCGAAGGAAGGTGTTCTTCCTCGTGAAACGAGGTTTACCGCCATCGAAAGAAAAGCCGCGTTCTTTCGAAATAATTTCGAAAGAACGCGGCTTGAGTCTGGACGCAGGGGAAGTTTTTTCGGGAAAAGGCTACTTTTCCCGAAAACCCCTGAGTCTGGACACGGCCATTGTGATGGAATATACCCATGTCCACATCCTATATACTACTGTAATGATCTTTGTATAAGGTATGTCTTGTAAGGTACCATTGGGCAACTCATAATTTGCCTGTCAATATTACCCTGATAAAATTTGGGTGACAACATTTTATGTAAAGTTATAAGATTTTTCTGTAGGATGTTATTAGCACATGTTCCATACAGAATCTGGCAAACAGCTGAGTCAAACAAAGGAATGTGTGCTCTGTTTAATTTGCATTTAAGTAGTAAACAGTCATCCAACAGGATGGGTAGACAAAGAAACCCCAAACAAGCGAGGAAAGCCAGCAGTGAATAATCTTACATACAGACACTTTCACATTCTGTCTTCTTAATCTAGCCTGAAAATATTTTCCAATGGCTAAAGGAGGATGTCTCATCTCTCTGTCTCTCCCTGTCCATCTCTGTCTCTCTCTCTCTCTTCATTGATTCACTTCATGAGAACGGACAGAGGAAGCAGCAGCCAAACAGAAGAGGTCCTCGCCCAAGTAGTTTGGACAGTAAGATTGTTGAGAGCATGTGGTGAGAAAAACTTTCCTTTGAATTTAACATAATTTGTTAAGTTGGGCACTTGTGTTTTATCTTTATTTTTACTGTACCCATTTCTGACTATTATGCCTCATTACTTGTACTCACTAATAATTTCTTTGTAGTCAATACACTTTTTTATGTAATCTCATGGGTTTTTTTAAAATTCAAGCGTATGAAGAACTATTTGAAATAATATACTGGCATATTATCAAGGGCACCATTTAGAGAAGGCAGAGGGCTGCAGAGCCACGTACTGGAACACTGCTTGTTCTTCCTCCCCCCATTCTACTGTCGGTGAGTGAGTGGAAACCACAAAGCTTGCATGAATTATTCCTCTGTCCCCTCCCCTCACCAGCCAGGAGTGAGAGGAATGAACATTTTTCTTGCTCTCTGATAACTGGGAAATGGGAAGAAGAGCAATCAGCATCCTGGTACATGTAATTGCAGCTTCCCCAGCCCTCCTTAAATGCCCCCCTTGTATATTATTATCTTGAAGAAATAAGGGTATGTCTACACTACAAAGTTAGTTCGAACTAACGGACGTTAGTTCGAACTAACTTTAATAGGTGCTACACTAGCGCTCCGCTAGTTCGAATTTGAATCGAACTAGCGGAGCGCTTAGTTCGAACTAGGTAAACCTCATTTTACGAGGACTAACGCCTAGTTCGAACTAGCTAGTTCGAACTAAGGGCTGTGTAGCCCTTTAGTTCGAACTAGTGGGAGGCTAGCCCTCCCCAGGTTTCCCTGGTGGCCACTCTGGCCAACACCAGGGAAACTCTATGCCCCCCTCCCGGCCCCGGACCCCTTAAAGGGGCACGGGCTGGCTACGGTGCCCGTGCCAGGTGCAAGCCTGCCAGCACCCAGCTAGCAGACCCTGCACCTGGCACGGCACAGAGCCACCCACCCGATGCCCCCCAGCCCACCCCCTCTTGCCGGGACCAGGCTGGCGGCTCCCGGGAGCTTGCCCTGGACCGCAAGAGGCGGGCACCTTCCTGGGCTAGTGCGGACATCGTGGACCTCGTCCACGATCTCCGCACTAGGCACAGGAAAGTGGCTGTCTAGGGCAGGAGAGCTGCCAGCCTGGCCACCCACGAGCAGGTGTGCATGAAAATCAAGGGGGTCCACTGAGACCCCCGACACTGAGCCCTGAGCTTACAATGGCCGTACTGGGTCAGACCAAAGATCCATCTAGCCCAGTAGCCTGTCTGCCAACAGCGGCCAACCCTAGGGACCCTGGAGGGGATGGACCGAAGATAATGACCAAGCCATTTGTCTCGTGCCATCCCTCTCCAGCCTTCCACAAACTTTAGGCAGGGACACCACTCCTACCCTCTGGCTAATAGGACTCCATGGACCCAACCTCCATCACTTTATCTCACTTCCCTTTAAACTCTGTTCTAGTTGTAGCCTTCACAGCCTCCTGCAGCAAGGAGTTCCACAGGTTAACTATTTGCTTTGTCAAGAACAACAACTTTCTCTTACTAGTTTCAAGCCTGCTACCCATTCCTTTCCTTTGGTGTCCTCTAGTCCTTCTTTAGGGGAACTCAGGAAGAACTTTTCTGAATGCACCCTCTCCACCCAACCCCTGCTTTTAGAGACCTCTATCCTGTCCCCTCTCCGTCTCCTCTTTTCTAAGCTGAACAGTCCCAGTCTCTGTAGCCTTTCTTCATCTGGGACCTGTTCCCAACCCCTGATCATGTTAGTTGCCCTCCCCTCTCCCAGCCTTTCTCTTCCCCTCTCCCACCTCCTTTTCCCAGTGTCCCCCAGTTTTTTTCAATAAAGACAGAGTCAATGTTGGAAGAAACGTTATCTTTATTTTGTACATCAATAAGAAGAGGGGCTAGGGAAGGGTAAGTGGAAGGAGGTGAGGGAGGAATGGGGTACGAGCCCCCGATGGGGAGGACTGGGCTGGCTCTGCGGGCTTCTGGGGGTGGAAGCTCTCCTGCAGCCCCCCAATTACTCCCTCTCCCCAGATGGCAGCCTGCGGCAAGTGCAGCCGGGCTGATGGCCGAGTGGTGTGATGTGCCCAGTGTGGGCACTCAGGGCACTCCAAGCCAGAACTTCTTTGGAAGCGGGGCACCCCTTAGAACTGTGTGTCCGGGGTGGGGGTCGGGACCCTTTAAGCGCAGCCCTCGGCTAGCCTGAGACAGCATCTCCATGCTCTAAGTCCTCCTTTTATGCCCTGCCGGCACTGCTTCCGGCCATCCTTAAGCCCTGTTCAGAGTCCACTCAATGTGGACTTACTAGTTCGAAGTAGCAAAACGCTAGTTCGAACTAGTTTTTAGTTCTAGACGCGTTAGTTCGAACTAGCTTAGTTCGAATTAACTAATTCGAACTAAGTTAGTTCGAACTAGCGCTGTAGTGTAGACGTACCCTAAGAGACTTAACATACTTGTCCAAGAGAGGCTTAGTCAGTACTGGACATATATTTCTGGTGGAAAATCTAAGGCTGGACATGAGCTGGAGTCACTCTATACTACAGTACACCCAGACTTAAGTATACTTTGCTATTCAGGGAAACAATTATTCTTTTCATTTCCCCCACTGCCACCCCTACCCCCACCCCCACTCCAATCCTTTAGCTCTTTGCTGTCTGCAATGGAGGGTCAATGATGAGAACTAATTTACATATTATAATCAATGCTTTAGAATTGATTTTAAATTGTACTTAAATTGTGTTAATCCTGCTATGCTGTGTAAAAGTTAGTTTGCTACAAGTTCCATTTTATATGAATTAATCTTTATTTAATATAGAATAAGTGTTTTGTTCTGATTGTACAGGCCAAAGCCTCACTCTGTTTTATTGGGCAATCTTTATCTAGGCATGCTTCAAGTGACTGACTACTATGAATGAATTTCATATTCAGCATAATAGCAGTGATCATAACAAACTCATCTGGTATGCATATGGAATTCATATCCATTCCCATAGGTGTTCTATCATTCAGCAAGCTGCGTGGTACACACTTAAAATAAGATGGTACCATGTAATTTATAATGAATCTTAAACTAACATCTGATATGATTACAAATGAATTTTGATTGAATTTTAAGGAAAGCAGAATAGTCTAATTTTATTTTCCCCATTCACAAGTCTTTAGAGGGAGATTTGAAATTATGCAATGCTGATAGATTAATCCTAAAATCTAATATACAGGTTATTTTAGTTTTCTCTGCTGATAAGGCTGAGATCTTGATGAAAACCAACTAGCTGTGAAGCAACTCAAACCAAAAACAGAAGATGTCCAACCCAGAAATAATTTTTATAGTAAGAAGGAAGTATTGAGGGCTTGATAGATAAAGCCCTGCATAGATACAAAACTGGCATCCACATCTGAAAAAATGATCTGCATCCATCTCTGTGACTGCAGATACCTGTAAATATGAAGCAGATATCTGCAAATTTGCAGGGTTCTAGGTACAAAATTTGTATCTGTATCAGCTCATATCCACACAAATGAGCTGTGGATATCTGTGCTTGGCAGGGCTCTACTGATAGAAGCTAAGCCTGTATCCCTGGTGACTAATAAAAGGGTACCCAGAGGGCCACCAACCACGTCTCCTCCATCCCAAGCCCTGCTTCTTCCTGCCCCTTTTCTACCCTCCTTTTCCCTGCCTTTGCTTTACCCCGCCTACCTCGTCCCTCAAACAAGACAGCCGCGGACCCCCACCTTCGTCAGCAGCAAAGGGGGAAGTAGAGCAATGAGGCCCCAGCTCACTCTGCTCCCCCCAGCTGTGGTGCTCTGCTTCCCACCGGTGAAAGTGGGGGTGATCCTGCACCTTCCCCCAAGCAAGGTGGCCAGGAAAGCAGAACAAACTGGAGCTGTGTTGCTCTGCTCCCCCTGCTACTGTCAGTGAGTATGGGGTGTGTGTATGTGTGTGTATACCTGCTGCAGGCACCTTCCCCTCCCTATACTAGCCCTCCCAGAGGCCTGGGACTGGCTGGCCTCTTGACCCTACCGCCCATATGCCTCCCATACCTTCTGCATGTCATCCCTGCTTGTATCATCTATGCATATCCTGCATTTGCCAAAATGGTTTGCCGCCTTGGGGGTCCTACTGGATTCAGTTCAGTTCCTGGATTTCCGGATAGCAGAGTATTTTCAGCATTGACACCTGGCTAGGAGACTGTGGTATTACTCTGAAATGCAGACTATGTTGCATGCATCCATTCCCATGACGCTAGCACACTAAGCTCTAAATATTCCAGCAGCCATCATTGCAGTCATTTGCTAATGCAGTCATTTGCTAATGCAAAAACACTGTTGCCCACACTACTTAGGAGATAATCCTAATGAAAATCATGTATCAGCTTCCTCTTCACTTCTGAGTTCAAGCAAGGTGTTGGTGATAATCTAAAAAAGGACCGAATCAGCTCCTATTTTGTTCTTAAAGACACCTGCCCCTCACCCTCAACAACTTTTGGCACCAGTTAAAAGTTAGCCTATGAATGCTAACTTGAAGAACTTTAAAATGTAAATGCTCCATTGACTGCAGTTTGTTTTCTTTAATAGTGGAAGTCATCCTTTGGATTGGCTGCCACAGCACCAAGTGCTATAGAAATTAATATTATAATCTTTTTTCCTCGCCCTCCAGTTTCCCCCACACTTCACATGTGAAGTGCCCTAGTTCTTCCATGCAGTGAGAAAACCACGGCTTTCTTTGAAATTGTTTTTCTGTAATGTTAATCCTTCAGGTACTATGTAAACATGTCATCAGAAAACACACTCTGCAGCCTGTGTAGATTCCCTCTGGATTAGTGTTATGCCTTCCTGTGTTTGAGTTACAAGAACAATAATGCTGGATTTTCTTTTCTTTCTTCTAAGTGTTGTGCTAAATTGAGATTTCTTTATGCAGGGAAGTAAAGTTCGCCTTCACTACAACTAGAGTTTTGCCTGCATATGGAGTGAAAGACCTGGCCTTTTGTGGAGGCACCTCTTCATATACACCTGCCAATGAGATGCTTTCCTAAGTTTTCTGTCTGCTCACTAATATAATTTAGTGACACAAAACTGGGTTCTAATTACATTATAATCACTAAGGATTTGTATAATGCTTGTGAATATGGCATCTGCATGCTCAGATATTTTCAGATAGGCAGGTCAGCTACTAACATTTCTTATTCCGCTTTCCCTTATTAGCCTAAGAATGGATTGTTACACAGTCTCTCTCTCTAGTCTCATTACAGTCATTTCAAGAAAGAGGTTTTTAATCCATTTTACATTTTGTGAAAATCAGTAGTCTGATATTTTCACTGCTCCTACACTCTAATTTGATTGAGTGGACATTCATATTTTCCATTATAAAGCCATAGCAACCAGAGAGAAAAATGAAATGACTAGGACTGACTAATCCACATATATAATATTGAGAATGTTCAAAGTAGCACTTCAGACTCTGATTTACATAGTGAGTGCAAGCTAATCAAATTCTGATAATCCCTCCTCAGGACAAAGATTACAAATCCTTCTCATTACAGTCTTATGGGCCTTACTCATCAATTACTTCTGTCTCGTATCAGCTCTAGGTCAGCTGTACAATATTGCTCTTTCTTGTAATGGAAAACAAATGGATACTACTCAGACAAGCGATTTACACCTACAACAAGGGAAATTTGTAAGCACATTAGTAGAGAAAGCTGACTGAAAACAGGGGGATGCTGTGCAAAAATAAAAGGCAACTGACCTGAAAGTGTCAAGACAGCCAACTGGCAGATGAAAAATTCACATGAAAATGAATCTGAATCCCATGTACCCTTCAGAGAAACTTACATGATTCTGCATCTTAATGGAAGAAGAATGGTCTTAAACACCAACCAGGGACTCAGGAGTCCCAAACAGAGTGCTCAGGTACACCACAGACTCCCTTTAGCAAGCCACTTAGGCCCAGATACACAAAAGGACTTAGCCACCTATAGTGGAAGTTTAGTGCCTAAGTCCAGAATTTAGGCACCACTGAGATCTTTAAAATCCTGGCAGTGGCACTGGAAAAGTTATTGGAGTGGGGGTGCTGAGCTGCAGCCTCCTGCCCTTTTCCCTCTCTACTGGCAGTTGGGACCCCAGTCCCAGCAGCCGTGTGGCATCCCTCACGTGGGATCCAGTGATGGAGTCCTCAGGTGTGGGGCCAGCAGCCAGGCAGGACCCCAGGGCTGAGTGGGGCACAGGGCTAGTAGCCAAGCACAACGACCTGGGGCCAATGGCTGAGTGAGACCTGGGGGCCAGCAGCAGAGTCCTTGGGTGGAAATGGGCCCAACAGACCAGGATCCTAAAGCCTGGGCATGCTTGCAGCAACACCCCCCCCCCCATCCTTTCTTACCATACCTATGAGTCCTGGCTATGATGCTGCCTAATTCTGGAGGCACTTAAATTTCTTCTGTGAAAGTCCCCTAGGTGTCTATGTCACAAAGTGTGCGCTTCCACCTCAGATAAGTCACACGGGCACCTATCTCACGGTTAACCCAGAAGAATTCTCTAACAGAGGGGCCAAATCTGGTAGGTGTTCTCGGAGCAAGAAGCGGCTTGCTTATCTCTGCTCATAACCTTTAGTCTGGCAGAGAAGGAACTCAGCTGAGATGTGAGAGACCTCCGTTCGGCCTGAGGAGAAGAATTCAAACATGGGACTCCCACCACTGGTCTATGGGATATTCAGATATAGGGTTCTCTCAATATCTCCTGTTGAAGCTTTATGTACATAATTAAGCATCCATAATGTTAAAGAGTGAAGAAGAATGATTCTATGGTCTAGTAGTTAGGGCACTCACCACAGAAGTGGAAAAATCCTTGTTGAAATCCCTTCTCCTCACCAGGTAGAGGGGGAAACTGTACTGGGGTGTTCGGCATGCCTGATGTTGGGCTATAGGTTATAAGAGAGGCTCCTTTCCCCTCTCTCCTTAGCATTATGTGTCAAGTTAAGCAGGCACTGCCCTCATTCTTGCTAGAAACACTTTGGCTGTGTCTACATTGCACGCTTCTTGTGCAAGAACAGTTGTTCTTGCGCAAAATCTTGCCGTCTATCTACACTGCACGTGTGTTCTTGCGCAAGTAAATTTACAGTATAGTGTCGGAAAACAGGGCTTCTTCCAGAAGAGTTATTCTTCTCTCCATGAGGAATAAGCCCTCTTTCACAAGAGCTCTTTCACAAGAGGGCAGTGTAGACAGGCAACATGAATTTCTTCCGCATGAAGCCCCTATGGTTAAAATGGCCATCAGAGCTTTCTTGAAGAAGACAGCGTCCACACTGACATGGATGCTCTTGCACAAAAGCACATCTCTTGTGCAAAAGCACATGGCGGTGTGGATGTGCTCTTGTGGAAGATTTTTTGCACAAGAACTCTTCTGCAAAACAGTTCTTGTGCAAGAAGCCTGCAGTGTAGATGTAGCCTTTGAGCGCCTGATTCCCAGAGAGGGCTGATATAGCTATAGATCCTAAGCACACAAAAAATGCTGATCTCTAGCTTGGATAAAATGTATGTCTTTACAGCATCTGGGAGGTGTAATTCCAAGCTCTAGATGTATGTGCATGCTAGCAGTGTGACTGTACAGGCTCTGGCTAGCTACTTGAGTACAGTGTCACGCAGCCTCAGGGTATGTATTAAGGCAGTGAGCCTGAACTGCCCTTGTACTGCTGTAGCCCTTCTGCTATATTTAGGCACTAGCTCAAGCAGAGTTAGTGCATATGTCTATTCGAGCTGGGACTTAAACTGCTGTCTATATTTACCCTTAGGCTGCTTACTCCCTGAGAGGGGACAGGCTTAGGCCACACTCCTTCTTTGCCATTTGCTATTGGCTAGTTTAGATGACTCCCTGCTTCGTATGCTTGCTTGTGTGGATCATATTCTTAGATGCCTGTTTCTCCCCATGCATTGCACAGGCTAACTCAGGCTCTATAGACTCTACGATGTGACTAGTCACCTAAATGTTAGGCACTGTAGTGCTTTGTGAGCTTGGGTCTGAATCTTTCCATAGATCAATTCTCCATCTTCAAAAATCCTTCTTTTCTCTGTCTGTTGCCATCTCTTTGGGTCAGTGACTTTTTCTTACTCTGTACTTACATATCACCCTGTACAATGGCGCTCTAATTCTGAGGAGAGCTCTGAATGTGCTAATGTCTATAAATCCATCTATATATTTTAGTGTCTTTCCATCAGTGAGTTTGTTCAATAACTCCTCCTAAATGATAAGAACTAGGAGCACCAAATTTGGTATGAATCTTCCTCTTATCCTAACTTAAAGTAAGATCGGGATTTGGTTGTGTCAAGGCGAAGGGATGTGCTTGGAATTAATTTTTTTCACATAAAATGGAAGGGGAGGGGGCTGATAGGAGGGAGTTATACTGTAGAATGACCACAGGGGGCAGCAAGCATTCTAGCAAGCCACTAGCAGCTGCTCCTCAGGGCAGGCCGGGACGTTGACTGCTGTCAACCACTGCATCATCCCATCACCCCCTGCCTCCAGGCCAGGCCCAGAGAGAAACTGGTGGGTGATCTTCAGGGCTCTCCCCCTTGGGCAGGGTGAAGCTGGCAGCCAGGATGCATGCCTCTCCTGCCTCCCTCCCCGCTCCCCCACATATCTCTGGGCTAGCCCCAGGAGTTTAATGTTTCATGTAGAAATATTGTTTGCTGCATTAACATCCAGCACGTTATGAGCACACAGCATATACAAGTGGCAGGCTATGTTTTCCTAAAACTCAAAAGGTATATTAATAGTAGTTCATAGAAATATAATTTTCTATCAGATTTTAGCAGAAGTGTGTGAACTTTGTTAATAATTGAAGACCCTTTGGGTTCTTAGGTGAGGTTATGGCATGACTGAAAAAAATGCAGATGAGCTTAGCAACCAAAAGCAGGAACAGGTCACAGTCATTTTCATATTTCTTTAGGCTATTGAGTGTTACAATTAAAACTGAACAAGGGCTCAAGTTACATCCCAATGGCAGCTGAGTATTCGGCTCCTCTTCCTCCTTATAAATGCAAACAGTCCAGTAGCATTGGAGTGCCACAGTGAAGGCTGTACAATTTATTGACACAGCAAGGCCTTCTTACAAATATTCTCACAGGAAGTTTATTGATTGGGTGGGAAATGGCTGCTGATGGGAACACCAGAGAGTTGACAGCAGATAGGTATTTACAGAGGAGACAAGTCTGTTCCTCCAATGACTGAGTAGCATTTCCAGAAGGGGAGTGCTGCCTCCTTGCTGTGGGGCATCCTCGTCAGAGACATCTTGAGAAATCTGTAGGTAGCATAGGACCCCACATTGCCCCTCCCCCCCCCCACACATACACATCACCTCTGGTTCTGTGTCTAGACTACAGGGTATTGTTGACAAAAGTGCCCTTTTGTCGACAAAACTATACCTGCGTCTACACTACCACCGCATTCTGTCGACAGTAAGTTGACAGAACACAGCAGTTTTGTCGATGGCAGTAAACCTTGTTTTACAAGGAAGAACGCCTTTTTTAGAAAGTACTCTTTAAAAAAAAGGCACTATTGCATGCAAACTGTGCTTTTTCGAAAGAGAGCGTCTACACTCGCTTTCGAAAAAACGGCTTCCTTTTTCAACAGAACTGGTTGTAATCTAGACATTCTTTTTTCGACAGAGGCTTTGTCAACAGTAACTGTCAACAAAGCCTCTGTCGAAAAAGGCGTGCAGTCTTGACATAGCCTATGTGAAGACCTTGGCAGGGAGCTTCCAATTGTCTTGTTGCTCCACCTGATATACTTGAAATTCTGTCCTGCCATACTGTAAGATTTGGAACACAGATTTTATGATGTGGCAGTTGAAGTGCACAAATTTCCAAGTAAGAGGCTCTGCTTGGAGATTCATAATAAATAATAGTTAGCCTCAGATCTATTTTTCACACAGGGAGGAGCACTCAAAGGATTTTAGAAAGATACGGGATGTAGCAGCTGCCAGGACTGAGGAGTTGGGTGGCTGATGGCAGGGGAGATGGCAGATAGTGGGAAGGCTAGAATGCTGAAAAGAGGAGGCTCAATGTCTGTTTCCTCCATTTTCTACTCCCCTTTGGTTCAGCACACCCACCATCTATCTCACGCACCCAGCTCCAGATATAGTTAAAGAATTTCTTATACGGCTTAATGATTTTAGCTATTTGTTCTTCCCTCGTAAACTCCACTCTATTGGCCTCCGTAGGACTGGCATACTCCAAACCATGTAGTCCCTGTAAGTTGCTTTTAGCAATACTACAAAAAAATTTTCCTTATAGTGGTCAGGTTGGTTATACTTGTGGTGCGTTATTAGAAGGGGAGAGCAAATGTCGGGCTCATGATGAGCAAGTGGTATCAGACAATCTTCACTGGATCAAAGAAGTATTCTATTGTGAGCAATGCTAAATCCAGGCTGGCTAACAAGAAAGATTGTACTGCTTGAATAGTTTCTCAGTCATTCCAGTTTATTTTTAAAAAAGTGTGTGTGTGAGAGAACATATTTGTTTTTTTTTCATTGGAAGTTCATGGCAGAAAATAATCAGCTTATTAGGGAGAGTGGTAAATTCATCATCACTTCGAGTCTTCACCTTGAGAATGGATGTCTTTCTATGAAACATGTTTTAGCTGAACAGCAGTTTATCGAATTCAGTGTTTAATCACACACAGCAGGATAGAGTTCTTCACTGCTGGAATTATGGGATGGAATTCTATGTCCTGTATAATGCAAGAGTTTTGATCAGATTACAGTGTTCCTAGTCCCACTGACGATGATGGCAAACTTCCCATTGACTTCAGTGAGGGGCTAGGATTTCACTCCAGATAAATCACAAATACATTACAAATCTACTGAGCCACAAAAGCCAACTTTTGGATTAAATACCACTCTCAGCGGGAAACAAAATGCCAAGAAGAATCAATGAAACAACAACACACTGCTCAACAATGGAAATATGGCAATGCTTCTCAAATGCTGACACCAGCTTTTTATGAAGATTATTAAAGGAATCTCAATGTAAATGGGATGATTTCTCAGTTTGCACTAGACCAAAAAGATAATACAGTTTAAAGTTATTCCATAATTTCTCGATATTTATATAAAGACACATTTTCAGAAGAGGAGTTCTGCTTTGTAGAGGCCATGCCAAATTCTGCTCTTTTTCACCGTGGGTAAAAAGTGGCAGAACTGAGCCCACAAAGAAAGAAGAATCTAATCCATTTAAATTATTCAGATTTACCAGGGAAGAAAGGTTTAATCAAATGAATTCTTACTGTCATGATCTACGAAGAGAGAGGCATAGTGAAAGAGGTGCAATAGATCATTAGCATTATAATTCTGCAATTGCACCTTATTTCTAACCTGCAGCAAAGTAGATTTGCAGAGAGGGCAAATCATGCCAAGTTATATAGCAATTTTATATTCCGGACTGATCTCTCCTTTCCATATTGAGCACACCAAACCCTTTTCATTTGTATCCTAAGCCAAAGTTACATCCAGATCTCCAAATATGAAACTCTAGTTCATTTACATATTTCATCTTTTACTACTCAGCAGTCAGAGTTTTAAAAATATGTCTAGGAAGAAGTCACAATTGTTTGTTGTCCTTTACTAACTAAACAGAGTTTCTTGTTGTTATCCTTCCAGGGATAGCCCAAGCATTGTATTTTCCACCTACAGACTGCCAAGATCATTGTAAGTAAAAAAAGACTAATTTCTGTGAACAAAAATCCATGTTATTTGGGTGGCCCAATTGGTTCAAAAAAGGGCAACAAAAATGATTAGGGGTTTGGAACAGGTCCCAGATGAAGAAATATTAAGAAGACTTGAACTTTTCATATTAGAAAAGAGGAGACTAAGGGGGGGGGGATATAATTGAGGGCTATAAAATAATGACTAGTGTGGAAAAAGTGAATAAGGAAAAGTTATTTACTCATTCCCACAATATAAGAATTAGGGGTCACCAAATGAAATTAATAGGCAGCAGGTTTAATACAAACAAAAGGAAGTTTTTCTTTACTCAGCGCATAGTCAACCTGTGGAACTCCTTGTCAGAGGATGTTGTGAAGATTAGGACTTTAACAGGGTTCAAAAATTAACTAGATAGATTCGTGGAGGTTAGGTCCATCAATGGCTTTTAGATGGGTAAGAATGGTATCCCTAAGAATGGCCTCTGTTTATCTGGAAATGGATGACAAGAGAGGAATCACGTGAGGATTACCTGTGGTGTTCTCTCCCTCTGTGTCATTTGGTTTGGCCACTGTCGGCAGACGGGATACTGGGTTAGATGGACCTGTGGTCTGATCCAGTATGGCCGTTCTTATGTTCTCATGTAAAAAAACATTCCTTGAATATAACAGAGGAATGTTATCTCTTCTAAAAGATAAGGTCAGGATGACAGAGTAATAGAGATATTTTGAGTAAGCCAACATGTAAAAGTTGATGGGTGATAACTAGGCATATTGGGGGCAGTAAATATTTCAGAAGGGTAGTATGTAAACCAGTGGTCTCCAACCTTTTTAACCGCAAGATCACTTTTCCATTTAAGTGAAATGTAAGATCTACCTCCAACCCAAATACCCTTGTCCCACTTCCTTCCCCCCCTCCTTCTTTGAGACCCTGCTCCACCCATTTTCTAGGGCCTCATCCAGCTCACTCCATCCCCCTTCTCCCATTCTCACTCACTTGCGCCAGGCTAGGGTAGGGGGTTGGGGTGCAGGCTCTGGTCTTGGGCTAAGGGGTTTGGAGTGTGAGAGGGACTTGGGGCTTAGTCCAGGGTGGGGGATTGGGGTCCAGCATGGGTTTCAGGGTGCAAGCTCTGGGAAGGTGTTTGGATGCAGGGGGACTCATGTCTGGGGCTGGAGGTTGGGTGTAGGAGGAGGTTCAGAGCTGGGACAGGAGTTCAGGAAGCAGGCTCTGACTGGGCACCATTTAACTGAGATGGCTTCTGGGTGGCAGAGCGGTGGGGTTAAGGCAGGCTTACTCCTGTCCTGGCCCTGCACCACTCCTGAAAGCAGCTGGCACATACAGTAATGGCTCCATGGTGCCATGTGCTGCCCCTCAACTACAGGCACTGAGCCCACAGCTTCTACTGGCCATTACTTCCCTATTACTGATCAATGGGAGCTGCAGGAGTGGTGTCTGCAGGCAAGGACAGCATGTGGAGACGCCCTGCTCTTCATTTCTCAGAGGCTGCAGGGACATGCCAGCCACTCCCAGGAGCAGCAATTACCACAGGGATAATTACTCCAGCCACAACAGGTTAGGCATTTTAGGACTCACTACTCAAATGGAAGTGTAAGAGCAAAATGAAAATTATGAAATGCACAGACCAGTCAAAAACCATAAATAACCTACTTTGCAAGCAGTAAAAGGAGTAACAACAGCCCCCTACATATGTGTTGGGTCAGGAGATGAGAGGGAAGGATAGTGTGTGTTTGTGCCAATGACAGAGACACACACAGTGTGTGAGAGTGACAGAGATTTGCATTGCCAAGCTCCCTTCATCCCATTCTCTCTGTGTGGAGATGGGGTACAGCTGTGGGGGAGGAAGAACTCCCTGATATCAGTGCCCCCCCCCTTTCTCTCTCCCACACCCTGCACAGCAAGCAGGAGGCTCCCAGGTAAAGGGATCAGTCCCTAATGTCAGGCTGTTTAGGTAACCAGCTGCCAGCACCACCTTGATGGCTGAAGAACAATATGCAAAAGCCCCGAAAAAGAATCCACCGAAGAAAGAGAGAGAGAAAAGGCCCACCAAGAAAAGAAGATTGAAGTCCCATCTGCTGTTAACCGATGACAACAGTGCCCTGGGGCAGAGGGATAGGACAAGATCAGTGGACTAAAACACATAAAAAGATTAATTCTGCCTTCACAATACACATATTGCATTATCTCCCTAACAAGATTCTGCTAGTTCTATTTCTACGAGTGTAACAAGGGAACTCTCTGGAAGTGGCAACATATCCCTCAGTTCCTAGGCAGAAATGCAGTCAGGTGGCTCTGAGTGGTGTGCACTGCCTCTGTCCTTAGGTGCCACCCCCACTACTACCATTAGCTGCTGTTCCCAGCTAATGGGAAGTGTAGAGCCAGTGCCTGTGGTGGGGGGCAGTGCATGGAGCTCCCTGGCAGTCCCTCCACCTAGGTACCAGAGGGATATTTTGCTGCTTCTGGGAGCCATGCAGAGCCAAGTAGGGAGGCTGCCAGCCCCACCAGCCAGACTGCACCAGAGTCACCAGGATCCTTTTTGATGAGCTATTCTGGTCCAAAACCAGACAACTGGCAACTCTACTAGCCCATGCTTCATCGGCAATAAACCCAGCCTGGTGCCTTCATAGCTTCATGTTTCTTGGGAATATTGTGTGGTTCACTCAGGCTCCATCGTGCCAGCTGTGGCAACTCACAGGGAGAACACACACAAACAGAAATGAAATTGTTCCTTGTGACTTAATCACCGTATTTAATTCTAACCCCAAACTACAGCATGAGATGTTTACTCTGAGGTGTGATTTGTCATTTAAATAACAGTTATACCTTTTATACACAATAACAGGCTGCAAGCTTTTATTGATACCAAAGTTCCCTAAGACAATTTTCCTCTTTTGATGACTTTATAAAGTTTTTCTGTGCAGTTCCTGCTGATCTTCTCTATTCTGTTTAGCCATCTGGGGTCCTGCAATGGTATATACACACTGTGCCACAAAAGAATGAAGCACAGAAGACATGCTGATTGTATGGGCAGTTATGAGAAAGCAATGGGGGTAGGGAGAATTCTGCTAGAAGGCCTTGCAGCATCACTCTGCAGCATAGCTTTGTGCTGTGAAGAAAATGATGCAAATTGCTAAATGGACCTGCTACAGTCGGAGTAAAGAAACCACTTCCTTTATAAGAGAACAAAGGCTCCAACATTTATCAGTGGGGAAGACAGAGATGAAGTAGCTGTGGCAGGATACAGCTGTTATTTCCAGCATCCATTCATATATTGGATAATTTCATATTGAAGCTTTTCTATTGCATCAAGATAATATTCCAAAACACAAATAGTACAAACGGCTACATTTCTATCACAAATAGTACACACACTTTCAAAGACACTAGCTGGAGATATGCAAAGAACATTATTCTTCAGATGCCAGACACAGAGACTTCTCCTTCTTAGTCACCCTGAGAGTTTCCCCATTGTATAGTGACTAAAACCCAAGGCTACGTCTAGACTGGCATGATTTTCCGGAAATGCTTTTAACGGAAAAGTTTTCCGTTAAAAGCATTTTCGGAAAAGAGCATCTAGATTGGCACGGATGCTTTTCCGCAAAAGCACTTTTTTTGGAAAAGCATCCATGGCCAATCTAGACGCGCTTTTGCGCAAAAAAGCCCCGATCGCCATTTTCACGATCGGGGCTTCTTTGCGCAAAACAAATCTCAGCTGTCTACACTGGCCCTTTTGCGCAAAAGGGACTTTTCCCCGAATGGGAGCAGCATAGTATTTCCGCAAGAACACTGACAATCTTACATGAGATCGTCAGTGCTTTTGCGGAAATTCAAGTGGCCAGTGTAGACAGCTGGCAAGTTTTTCCGGAAAAGTGGCTGATTTTCTGGAAAAACTGTCCAGGCTAGACACAGCCCAAGGGTACTGTCAGGCACTAAGTGGTGCATGCCTGGAGCATCACACAGGGGAACAATAGAAGTCTACACAAATAAAACCAAACTTCTGAATGCCCCGGAGACCTCAGAGGAATATATGAACAGAATGTGTGATGAAACCCCAGCTAAAGATCCACTGGAAAGACTCCTAAGACTTGATGTCCAATAACATCAGTCGTTGCTTTATCAGAAGCAGGAGATGGAAGATTCTAACTGTAGGCAACTTTGCCTCCTAATTAATGACTAAGGTCTCCCATGTCAACAGAACAGATGAGGAAAGAGAAGAGGATCAACCAATGTGTCATGCAATTAACTGTTACTGTGTTGTGCCCACCTTAACACCTGGAGTGCTCTTCAGAGGACATGCTGGAAGAAGTATCCCAACAACAGAGATTTTGAATACAGATAATAGCTTCAAGCTTAATCCACGGACATTGCACATTAATAGTTTCACTGGCTTTGTCTTCCTGGTAAAGCATTTCTCTGTCTTTGGCATAATGAGAAAAGTAAAATAGATAGGAACATATTTCAAATGTTAGTTCCTGGACTAATACCACAAAATAGCTAGCCAGCATGTCTGGGAAAGGCTATTCAGGTTGATTGGTTCATCAAAAAACATTCAATGGATAAGGAAGCATGAGAGACATCCAACTATACTGGCCTGCAAACCTTCAATCTGGAATGTGGTTAATGGCATTCACCTGCAAAGAACTGAGTGATGCACGGACTGGTCACTAGCCCATATGACACCAAACACTATCTTGGGATGTACTGTTACACAGCAAGAACAATGGAGTTCCCTCCACATTGCTGAGGATATAAAAGAGCCCGGAAACACCTACATTTTTAAAAATCCTGCTTCTTACCTCTGGAAGAACTTTGCTACAAATTGAAGCTTGGAACAAAGGACTGAATGACTCATCCAAGCTGCAGATGTACTCCAGAGGCTTGACTTAAGCCCGCAATTTATTCCATCACTGCTACGAGCCTAAACTAAGAATTTTGAAATTGTTGGACATATTTAATGCCTTTAACTAGTTCTATTCTTCCTTCCTTCCTTCCTTCCTTCCTTGACACACAAAGTGGTTTAAGTTTCCTCTCCCTCCAACCCAAAGCTTCTTTGCTTGAACTGTGATTCCCCTACAAATACTTATATTCACTATCAATGTACAAAAAGTCTTAATTTGTGTAACTCATATGCCAAAGAACTGGAAATCAAAGTGTAGTGGGGGTTCTTCAACGTATGACCTCATTCCTCGTTCAACTCCTCAGCAGGTAAATTACACCAACTAATGCACATCGTTAAATCCCCAACAGATTTGTGTACACTAAGTAGGTCAAATGGAATTAGTGTTAAGTTTATACTAATTTATAGATCACATCTGCACTCAACTCAGACAGAAATCAACACTGGGTAAGTCAGTGGTAGAGCTACAGCTGAAAGTCAATAATGATTGTCCATTAGTTCAAGTGACAGAGACCTGTATTTCTAGCATACTGTACTCAAAGTCTGTCCTAGTTGAGCATCATGAAGTCTGTGTGACAGATCCTCAGCAACGGCACATGAAGTATATAAGCTATGACTATTTACACCAGATGGCTCTGGCCCTGTGTGTCCAGGGTAAGTGGTAAAACCGATTATTCTAGAGTTTGTGTGGCCACAGAAGTGTCTAGGTAGTCATGGAATCCTGACTACCTATACACTCAAACCTCCATACTCTGGGTGACCCTAATCCGAAAACACCCATGGCTCAGACCCTGGCTGGAGGAGGAGGAAATGGCTCTGCACACTGATGTTCACTGTGTGCCCCCAGGATCAGGATGCCAGATAAGCACCTCACCTCCATCCTCTCCATGTCACAGAATCCTTCCTGGCCTGACGAATTCTTTATTCCAGCATACGCTGTTTCCCAAGGTTGCCAGATTAAAGAGGTTCAAGTACAGTATGCACCAGCCTGCACAGAATCTCTATTTTTGGAAGCAGGACTATGTCCCCTTTGTAGCAGGTATAAATAGTAAGGAACAAATGCTAAATTAGTGCAGATTCCAGACCCCAGAGCTGTGGATTGCAAGAAGTGAATACAAGACACACAGTGGTAAACCCCAAATGTGCTGTTTACCCACTTGTTAAATAACTGCTCCACTATTGTGCCTCCTCTCAAGTTTACAATCTAAACTCTAAATGACTGTTTCTTTGTCTTCTGTGAAGCAGTTAAAACACCTTTGAGTACTCTCAGTGAATAAAAATTATCCAGCCAGTA